>NW_027122897.1:0-147675 GCF_001865355.1 Cryptosporidium andersoni
CTGGCAGGATCAACCAGGTTACCATCATACTGTACGGAGCCAAAGGACTAACTAGGGACGAACCTCTTCCAGGACTGGGTAAGAGACCCGAGCCCCGGAGGAACGACCTGGGTTGGGAACTAGGTGCAAAAAGGTTCGCCACCAGGTAGTGAAGAATGACCCGAACCGCACAAAGGCTAGCAATGTTCCTGAGTTGCAAGAATCACAGACGTCTCCGAACTCCAAAAGGTGACGGACACTAGGGAACCCCGATTCAGTCCAACTCCACTGAAATAGAAGGTACCACCGGCACGTCAGAATTCTTTAAGAGCAACGAAAGAGAGTGAAAACTAAAAGGGCATAACGTTTTAAAAAAACGCTCCAGGTTATATGGAAACCACAAACCTAGAAAGAATTTGAGGTACTAAGCAACATTAGGTGTGTATATCCCACCTGCTCCCCAAACCAACAGTAGCAGGGAAATATCCCAACGCTGTATGCTCCACAGCGAAGCTCCCAGGGATACAAGAGATGAGGGGTGACCGGACTATATTCTCTTCACTGTAAAGGACAAGGTGAAAAGTAATATGAGGCCCCCCCCTTTGAGAACCTCTACAACGCTCCGTAGGAGATACTCAAAGTTCAACCCTGTAGACCAAAGAGCCACACAAGAGTCATACACTAAAAGTTCTTAGAGTTACTTTGGAACCCATAGAAGTACAACAACCTCAAGCCATCCAGTTAAACTGAAATATATAGAAGCACTCATATAGTCAGTTACTTAACAAGGACAAATACTAAAGGGCCTTTTAATCACTCGAGTACCTTCTCATGTCGAGATAAGCACTAGTAGACCAAAGCGAACTGTCAGCACCACTTCACATACTTTCTCATATATCCAGGTTGCAAACTATATATCTTGGAAAAATATTGTGGAATCCAGAGAAAATAAGCGGTGAATACTCAAAATTTTTTTATTTTAAATGCATCATTAGACATCCATGATTAAGTTTCAAGGTATCAGTCACTATAAGTCTGTCATACTGAACAAAATGCCACATTAAAGTATCATTACCTACTGTAATCTATTAATTTCCTTGTATCTGCTTATGAAATTGACCTGTAGCTAATTATCAATACCGAATAACAGCTTGTATTCAAGTATTTGTAATACTAATTTTAAATTTATGTACCTAATTAAGATATAAAGGTTTCCAAAGCCATCAAAAATAAGTTTAGGGGTTTTAATGTCATTGATAAAGAATTGTAATTACTCCATATTGAAGTGACTAGACTTTAAAAGAAGTACTTAATAGAGGATTTATCATAAAGGAGTGAGCACAATATTTATGTCATTAAAAAATTGTTAGTATCAACAAATAGGTATCAAATTAAATAGTACTATATAATTGCTACTACAGAAATCTAATCATTTGATACAAATCGTACACCTAGTATTATCTCAATTACCAAAATAGTTGTATTGTATGGATTGCTTCAAAGTAAAACCCAAATATTACCATTTTACTAGTATTGAGTCTAAATAATGATTCTTCAGATGCTAAGTATTGTTTACAAATGGATTTTCAATGTACTCACTTCCATCTAAAGGAGCAATCATTAGGATCTGAAAAAAAAACAATAAAAAAACGTGTAATATTGAATTATACACTGATTTATATTCATATCCCATCGTTATAAACTGAAAACTTACTGAGGTTCCACGAACTACTAAAAGTCCCAAGTCTCTTTGTTCAGAAGTAGTATTTGTCAAGTCTTCAGGATCTGGTAAGTTGAAAGTGAAGTTACAAGTTTGTACTCAGTTTAAATAGCTAGAAGTTATTATTCTGAAATATGCCTAGCTATATTAAAAGATCATTTATATTTACCTAATAAAAATTCTTTTGTATCATCAAGTACAATATTTGTCACACCGTCATAGCCACGCAGAATACCAGTGACATCTCTACCACCACATATCTTTACTCTAATCTCTTTATTAAGGAATTTACTTAAATCCAAAATGGATTTGGATGACATTATAGTTTGATACCCCAACAAAGTTTGAGAGAAAAGAGAACAAAAGAAAATAGGAAGAAAATTTGGAATTAGTTTGAACCAAATATAGAGCGCCTGATAACAATAGTAAACGGCTAAGTTACTTGATTAAGGGTGGTATTGAACTGACGATTATCACATTCTAACGAGCTATAATACAAGAAACTAAAAATATCTGAATTAAAACTGTGTCTAAGACGATATGTACAACTAATAATTTTATTAAACTTAAAGGAGTAAATTTTGAAGAGAAAGAACCTTTAAATGACTCTTTTTTCTTTGCAGGCTTCTTCTACAGAAACCACAACATTTGGTACTTATAATTTCTTTGACTTGAGAAGATGCCATGATTTTGATGAGATTATACTGCTTTATTTAAGAGGTGAAGATATGAAGTTTTATATCAGCTCTCAATTACGCATCAGATTATATTGTAATCCAGAGATGTTTTTAAGTTTTGCTCACAACTATTTTTTAAATAAAAGGAGGATAATCAAAGATGGTTGTAAGAACAAATTATTCTCTATACCTTTACTAGTGAGATCAGATGGTAAGATTGCAAGGATTGGATGGGCCGCAGATTGGGATAAAGAAAGTTACAAACGTGGTTTATCTGACTCAGTAAATTTATTACGATATGGTTGTAAGTTCATAGAATTATATGCAATATTAGGTGAATATGGTTCAGAGAGTGAGGTTTCATCTAGAACAACTGCTGGAAGTAAACATCAACGTGAACAAAGAGACCCATTGTCATTGAAACTCCGCTGTGGATCCTATGAAACTGCCGGTACTCGTAGTTATATGGAAGATCGAATATATACTTGTTTAGATTTATTTGGAACTTGCTCAAAAAATCCATCATTTAGTAAGTATAGGATGGCATTTGTTGGCGTATATGATGGACACAATGGTGAATACACGGTGGAATTTCTAAAGAACTATTTACATAAGAATTTTGTATCATCATTTGAGAATGATTCAAATTCAGATACTATCCAAAGTACAGTAAAAGCTCTATTTGCAGCATTTAATACTACGGAGAATCAAATTAGGCAGCACTATCTAAGTACTGGAAGCTGTTTTTCTAGTCATGAAAATGAAATTTCTTGTCAACATGATTGTTCTCAGCATATATCCTCAAACAATATTTGTAATTCTTCCTTTTGTAGTTTTGTCAAACAAATATCAAGTGGTTCCACAGCTCTTGTTTGTTGTGTAGTATCATCTACATTATGCATTGGTAATTTAGGTGATAGTAGAGCACTTTTATGCAAAGGTGGTAGAGCTTACCCATTAACTAATGATCACAGAATTAAGACAAATCATGAAGAAAGGAGTCGTGTTGAAAAAGAAGGAGGCACATTTGATGATGAAGGTTATTTGGGTGGAAGTCTAGCAGTGTCACGTGCTTTTGGAAATTGGGATAGAAATAGTGGTACTAAACTTTTAGGAGTAAGCTCTATCCCAGAAATCTTTATTCATCATATTACTCGTGAAGATGAATTTTTAGTTATTGCATGTGACGGTGTTTTTGAATCAATTACAAATCAGGAGGTAATTAGTATTATACGGAGATCTTTAATTGAGACAAATGATCCAAATATTGCTGCAGAAAAACTTGCGAAAATTGCCTTGCAAAGACAATCTTTAGACAATCTTTCAATTATCATTTTAGTTCTAACCTCACCTGAAATCCCTACAAATAGTGGATTACAACAACCAAACCAACCTTCAGAAACACTTAAACAAAATAATTCTAATAACTCTATTGAAGATAATTTGTCAAAAAGAAAAATTTATAACTTTTCTCAATTAAAGAGTTTTTTGCAGCAATAAATTCAAGAATTCTAAGTAATTTACTATTATAAAAGTACCCAGATACTATATTTTCAACTTTTTAGAAATAAAATATTGGAAAAAATATAAATCAAAAATATTAGTAAATTATGAATTAGAATAACGATTTCATCATTATGAACAATGTTTTCATTTACCCATAATTTGCGGAAGATAAAAGACCTAAAACTTTTTTATTTAATATTATCTAATTTAAGTTCTTGTAACCTATAAATAAGCCAATATTCTAAGAAATATAACCAATTTCCTTGCCACCATGTTAGCATTGTAATTGGGTAAAACTCCTTTTAAAATCAGTTTATTAGGTTTGAATTATATAAGCTTTTTATTTTGTAATAATACCTTACCACTTTCTAAACGAGCTTAATCATTCTTATTATTGGAAATGAACTTATATTTTAGAAGAAGTGAGCAATATATTACTATATTATAGGCAACTTGAAGTATTCAACATACTTAGTTAACCAAAGTATATACTGATAATTATTGTTATTGTTTCTTGAACACTTATACTAAACTTTTTACTAATCTGTAAATCTATTAAAAATCTTATATATACATCTTTACAGAATATAATTTTAAATATAAGACATCTTATACTCAATTCTAGAATACTTTGTTACTTTCGATATATTTTTTCTAACCTTACTTTACCCAAAAATATTCATAATTAATGAATCATGAAATTTACAATTAAATTTAACGTAATAAATGGTATTACTGAAATAGATTGAAAATATTATAAAAGTACTATTCTAACTATTAACCCTGTATCTACTTCTATAAATTATATAAAATCTTTTCATTAATAAATGTCTAATTAAATATGATTACACCCTAGCTATATCTTATAACTAGTATGCACTTATAAATCACTCTTCATAAATTTTACATAATATAACAACTAAAGCAAAGAAAACTATTCTTAAGTAATTTTCCTAGGTTAATTAAATCCTTATTTAAATATATTTAAGATATTAAAGTATTTGAATACTTACAAACTTAGTAGATGTTCGAAGTTATATTATGTCTAATAGAATTTTCTAAAACATTAATCAAAGCAATTGTGCCATTATATGTATAAGTTTATCAATAAGATGAGAATTATGTTATTAATTATACTAATATCTACTTTATTAGATACTTGAATAAATAGAACTAGTAGTATTTAAAGTAAGTAGAAAGTTATTTCTATTATTGATAACCAAGATGACTCTGTCATTAAAATACAAGCACTGATGTACCATCAATCCTATTACTAATTAAGACAAAAAAGATTTATAGTCACTAAACTTAATTCACCAAAGAAATTCAAAAAGTTACAAATTAAATAAAATATAATTACTAAATTTTAAATTATAAAGTATACTTTTTTTCAGTGTTGATGAGTCATATTCACTTTGTAAATAATGATTAACTATAGTCATTAAATATCTCATTGATCCTATTTTACGAATCATCTATGGCTTCTGCTAAGATATCTAGATACTTTAGCTTGGTTGTGACATCATCTAATGGACCTTTTGAGTTAACCTTTTTATAGTCAAGTTCCGAATAGTGTTTTGGTGAGGTTGATCCTTGTCCGGAATTTAATAAATTATTTAATTCAGATTTAACAGTATATATATCGTTTTGTTCTACATCACAATAACCACCTTGTTGTTTTTCATTAAATATTCTATGTGGTGATTGTTTGGAAACTGAAGAAATACCCCCAAAAGGTCTAAAAAAAGGTGGAATACCTTTGCTTTCTTCATAAGAGATAGAAGGTAATATCTTTGATTGACCTCTAGCAGGAGGAAACGGGGGGATATCCCTTGATTGAAAATATACATTCCTGGGAGCATAACTAACTTTAGAAAAACTAGGTAGATTTGCTAAGTAATGAGGCTGAGTTGCAAAGGCTGTTGAAGTGTCCAATGGTGTTCCTCCCTGTACCGTCATATATGCAATATTGTTCCCCCCCCCCATTCCATTTCCAATAAAAGAATCTCTTACCATCAGTCCAGTATCATTTATTGCTCTAAAGGCACTAGTCGAAGGGCCCCGTACTACACCACAATTTACTTTGCGCCTGAATAAAGGTGAAAAACATGAGCACCAAATTCTCCAAAACCCTCTAGCCATTAACACATATCTAAAACGACGTTGTAGTAATTCAAAAAATCGGTTTATATCATAAGAACCAGAGTCTCTACCAGACCTGTCAGTAGCATGAATTATATTTGCAGAGGTTACCCCCCTATCAGTTATTGATGAAGTTACCCTCTGAGTTGTCATTCTCCAAACTATTAAACCAAACAATTTACGTCTTTGGAAGGCAGATTGAATACAATGAACTAAATTAGATAAATGCCGAGTTACTAGCTCCACATTTAGAGCTATACAACTGCTACCCTCGGAATCAGCATTAGAATCCAATTCAACTTCACTATCAGTAACACTATCAATCCCACTATCTTGTTCAGATAAAGCTGAATTTGCATTTGCCCTAAGCTCTCCCTGAGATTTTCGTCTACCAGATTTTACACCTCCTACTTTATCCAATCTAATAGCTCTATAATTCTGAGCCAATTCCACTTGGAGATTTTTTACTTGGGCTGACAAGCGTTCATTCTCTGCCAATAATAATAGCTGTTCCTGACGAAAAAGGCGTAGCTGAGTTTCATTATAATGGTATTGAGCTGATCTATCCTCACCTAGACGTTTTGCATAGGCAATTTCACCAAATGTATGCTTGTATAAGTTTCTAAATGCCCAACGAAGGTTTGAAGTAGATACAGAATTGGAACTTGTCATACTTGACAAAATTTCTAGAGCCCTGCCTTTGCAGAGAGCTACATGGGTCAAAGCTCTAGCTGCCGATAGTGGGATAGTCTCCTCATGTAGACGTTTTAGCTCATCTTCCATTTCTTGTTCAGCTTTCTTCCGCTTCTGGAGTTCATCTTGAAGTAGCTTTAAATTTTGTCTTAGTTTCCTGTATTCATTATAACCCTCAGGTTGCTCATCCATTTTATTTGGTAACTAAGCAGATGAGTATTCATCTGAAATTCTTAGGGGTGCCCTTTATTCAAGAGCATGCCTTAGTGTTAATCCACATTACAGATAGAGCGCCAAAAATGTATTGGATATTGATATTGAAAGATTAAATTGCAGTAAAAAATTACAGATCCTCTTGTACCCTTTATGCATTTTCTTCTAAAAAAAACTTGAAATATATACTATTCTAGCTATTTAAAAGATGTAATTTAATTTTCAGTAAGTCCTTATATATTTATTATCACCTTTGAACCTCAAAATATTAATTAGATTTTAGAAAAAATATAAGATACTGGTTGATTATTATATACTATGGGTATATTATTGCTATATCCCTATTAAATTACTATTTTTAATAAAAGGATGTGAAATTGTTACAGGGACTTTATAATACCAAATATATCTTTTGGCGCCTATTAAGTCAAACCTGACAAGGATAGGTCCACTACTGAATGCCTTTAGGGAACTGTGAAGATGAAAAGAAGATCAGCAAACAAAAAGAATGCGATAGAACTAAGGTTAATGCCTTCTCCTGTATGTAGGGGTGGAGAAATGCAGAAGTGGGTGTTACAACCTAAACATAATTTATCTGAAGAAGAACTGACGAAAGTACGCAATCTAATTGGTGATAATATAATCCTACCTGACAAATCGGGAGAAATAAAAGGATTTCAAACAAGTAAAAATGTCCTAGAGAAGTGTAACTTAGAGCTAAATTCAGATAAAAGAGAAGATTTAGAAAATTATACATTTAATGATGACTACTTTCCTGATGATGGATATAATTATGAACAACATCTTTGTTTAATAGGTAAGGGTCACTTCATATCATATAATCATGTGAAAGAAGATTTACAAAGACCTCAAGAAGATTCTGATATCTCAGGATTCATAGATGTTAACACTACTGTGGCTTATAATGGATGCGACAAAATTTCATTAGCAGGTAGTTACAAAAATGAAATACCTGAGCTTCAGAAATGTTTAGAAGAACCGGAAAATTTTGAAGAATTAAATGATGACTTTATTTTAGCTGCTTCTGGTGCACAAAACCTTAAAGATCTGCAAAAATCTATTGATATAAACCAAGTTTTATGGGGAATCTATGAAGAACCAAATAATCTAAGGAAATTCGGAGATACAATTAATAAGTTAAATCCCAATTTGAATTGTTCAGAAGAAGTATCGGAGCTTTTTTTTAAAGATAAAAAATACGAATTACCTGAGAATAACATATCACAAGATATTTTTGATCAGATTTTAAAGGAGTATGATGATAACTGCGAGTTAGAAGACAAACTCCCCAGTGAAAAATCTGATAATAACTTGGAAATATATAACAATAATTTAGAACAGAATATAGCTAGAAAAATGACTTTAAAGGAATATGAAAATCTGTTAGATAAATATATAAGTATGGCTACTTCAGGATTAAAGCAATCAAAAAAGGATAGAAAAGACAAATCTACTAATACCATTCTCTATAAGCCTTTAGAAGGTGAAGCTTTAGACAAAATTTTGTCCATTATTGAAAGAATTAAATTAGATGATGATATAAATACAGAAAGTATTACTAGTTACGAATCAGATGATGACATTAATTGGGACTGTGAATCAATCCTAACAACTATGAGTAATTTATACAATAGGCCTTGTAAAATCAAATTACCTCAAAAGATATATTCTAATTCACAAAGGACATTTATTAAGCTAGATCCCCAAAAGAATATTCCTACTGAGTATTTACCAAAAAAAAGTACTATAACTCAGGGATTAGTATCCACTACTGAGGACAATATATTAGAAGATAATAAGATACCTAATATTGGTCCAATTTGTATAGAAAGGAAACGGAATGAGACTAGAGAAGAACGTAAACAACGCAAAGAGGTAGTTAAAAGTGCTAGAAGAGTGATGAGAGAACTTAGACGTCGCAATAAGCAGCAGGTGAAAGATGTGAAAAGTACAGTGGCTGCCAATTTCGAAAAGTTAAATCATCATGATATAAAACCTGGAATTAGATATTTTAAGTTCTAGTATATATATATTTAGAATATGAACAGAATTTACACTTAATGGGTGTAGATAGTCAATTCATTTCGCCCCACACAGAAAGTATATACAATATAACAGAACAGACATTTAATTTACCGCCCAAAAGTTTCCATATAGGACAATTTCGTTTGGAGGTTAGGATTTGTAAAATTTTTCAAAATTATAAGAGATGTTTATTAGTGCCCGTTGGGCAATTATAAGCTTATTAATAGCATTCGATATATATTGTCAGGCAGTCTGGTTGGGTTGTCACGTGGAAAATGGTGTTTCCCTAGACATAAGACAACAAAGACGTCTTTATATGGTAAAAAGTTCAGATTGCCCCCCAAATCACCCTTATATACGTTCAGTATTCCATAGTGACTTATTCCGTAGTATATTTGACCTAGAGGATGTTGGACAGGCACTATATATCTCTTTATCGACAGCTCCAGAGTTAAGAAGTTTTCTTTTATCATTTGCTAGTATGTTTGCAGTTGCTGAACGTGTGTTTGTATTATTTATTGCATTACATATTATCTTCCATTTCCTTGTTGCTCCAATTTTGAGATTATTTGTTATATTATTAACACTCCTTCTAGTTATAAGGACTATATATGCTTTGTATAGTTTTTGGGGGAGTTCAGATTTATACTCTTCGGTATACCAAATGTGGATTATGTTCCAGAATTTTATGAATGGTGTTGATTCAAGAATTCTGAATTATATGGAAGATGTTCTACATTATATTGGAGTATCTCCAATATATCGTGGTAGTTAATAAATCTATATAACTCATCTTTATATTATGTGTTATTCCATACTAATTTAAGGTATAGAAGGTACTAGTATTTTTGGTAATACAAGTGAAGAATTGACGTCAGCATCAATTTGTGAACCAAGTAATTGCATACACATTTCATGGTACCATCTCCCTCGAATTAGATTAGAGCTAGAAGCCTGAAGTTGCACTGAAAGTTCCCGACCTATTGAGGAAGATACAGCTGATTCTGTAGAGACAGGTAGAGCACAAATTCCGCATAAAGGTATTGTTTGAGATTCTAAAGATATAGGTGGGGCTATATATAATATATTTTGAAAATCAAGATCTTCAATAATATCATTTGAATAAAGGCTTAAGGGAATATTTGTAGGTGCAGCAGCATCAATCCCACAGAATTTGGATTGTTGATAATTAATAAAGTCCCAAATTGGTTTGTTAATTGAACAACAACTTAGAGAACCTTGTATAATTGCTTGAGTTGCAGAATGAAAATCCCCAGAATTCTTCATTAAAGCTTCTGCTGAAGATAAGAACCTAGGCCATTCCAAAGAATTTGTACTTGGGAGACCTAAGAGTCTCATTATATCCTGGAGTTTTCTAGAAATAGCACACATATTATGAAGTTTTGGGTGTAGATAGATGCAGGCATTCCAGTAATCATCTAAAGTATCAAATAAAGAAACTAATAATGTTGGTTTCAAATTTTTTGTTCTAGCTTTATTATTAATTGTAAAGGTCTCATATAGTTGAGTTAACTGCTTATTATTTGTATTGCCTAGTGAATCTTTCCTAAGAGCTTCTATTGTAGTTCCATACTTAATTTGCACAATGTCAATTAATTCCTCTTTTGATAAAGGAACTAATATAGAAGTTACAGTAACAATTCTCCAGGCAGTATTGAGTAGTTTGTACAGATCTCCAAAGATTTTATTAGGTAGGGTTTCGGAATATTTGAATTTATTCTTCATATAAATTCCCAAACTATTTAGCTCAGTAATATGTTTATCTCTAATTACAACTAATTGGCCTAAGTGAAGTAGCCACTTTGATAATGAAGTGACGAGATTTTCAATTACAGGAGTTATATTATTGAGGAATTTTCTTGTATTCCCTACAGATATGGATTGCATTACATTACACCAAAGAGTTCCTATACGTTGTAAGCGAGTTAACTTTATTATATAGTCTCCAACTTCAGGTATAACTTTTTTAATTATTCCCAATGAGCTATCATTGTTTAATTTAAAGTCTAATTTTAAGTTTATCTCAATACTTTTACTATGCCCCACTGATTGACCAAATTTCATGTCGAACTTATCTAAGTTAGCTAGTTTATCTAAACATTTGTGTAACTTTGCTTCATATATCCTAGATGGTTCAACTACTACTTTTTGTATAAATACAAAAGCAAATGCATGCCCAATACATTGGTTTACATCTGGGACCATAGTTACAGATATTTCCATTCTATCCAAAAGTCTCTCAGTCCATGTGAGTCCTTTTAAATTATTATTAGAATTTGTATAGAGTACTGCTAGATTATCATCTGATGTCAACTCTCCTAACCAGTGTAAGTGTTTCGATGAGCTTATTTTGTTCCAGTGGCCCCTACGAGCATCCTGGACTCTAACATGTTGAGCCTTTTCAGAAAATAAAAGATATTTATCGTATTCCTTATTTAGATTATCAATATTTCCTAATTCAACCTTGTGTGACTTAAACTCCGTTGCATTTACCTTATTTGATAAGTTTATACTACTTTTTTCATCTAGAAAATCATCTTTATGTAGTGTTACAATTAGATGATTATACCAATACCACGAATAAGAATAAAGTTCAGATTTAATCAGTTGTATTATCATACTTAAGGCCAAAGTTACACACTCTATGGAGTCATTAGGTAATCTCCATATAACTGATGTAAATCTAGATATTGCTGCTTTCTTACACAACTGTATCTTCTTATCAACAAAGCAAGTTCCACATTTCTCCAAAAAATTGTCTGACATAATAATTCAAGTTCAGTTTTTATTTGGGAATTAAAAAGTCTAAAAGCTTGAAATTTACAGTGGCCTATTTCTAAGATCTCTTCAGTAACCCGCTGAAAAAGGTACCTTAGTATGTTTACAGTAGTACTACTAAATAACCAACATGTATGCTTTATTATGAAATCTAATTATAGAGCTATCTCAATATCTACATTAGTAATATTGTTACTTATGTCAGTAACATCCGCTAGTTTTATTTGTAGCTCGGTTACACAAAGTTATACTATACTTACATATTGTAAAAATGGTAGTAAATGTTTAATAGAAACAATTGGAGGCAATGGAATAAATACTCAAATCAAATGTATATGCAATTTTGGATATGGTCTACCTGATTGTTCACTAGGTAAGGAATACTAGTTAATCTATCAAGTAATTTCTTATCTAACCTTGCTGTGTTATAGAGATACCTGGAGCTATATCAACTGATACTGAAAATGAAACCAAAAATACGTGCTGGTTAGAGGATCTCCTTCAAGTAAATCAAGAGTACAATAATTTTGCTTTATATAAACATATATTTAATGGATAGATTAAAATATACTTTAAACTTTAGTTTATACTTGTCTTCTAATGCATCTTACTACGTGTCTCCATATATTCAATATTACTTTGAACTTCTTCTAATTCTTTTGCTTTAGTAAGATATGGTTGTATTTCATTTATTCTATTTAAGGCCATTGAAAATGCATAGCGAATTAATTCTTTTTCATTGGTTATTTGATTAGAAGTAGATTCTCTAGCCAATGTGATCCAGTACATTCTAGTCCTGTTAAAGAATTCACGTAAGGTTTCATCCCTTTTAGGTGTTCTTCGTTCATCATCTAAATTGTAACTTTTACGAATTTCTAACCAATACTTCTTTTTCATATTTATTATATCTAAATGTTTCTCTCTTAAATTTGGTTTTAATATACTTGTACAACTCTCAGATTCACTAGAGTAGCAAGAACTATCAGATGAACTATATTCACTATTATTACTTGATTCTTCAGAGCTAACACTTATTCTATCAGAGAAATCCCCATTATCTGATTCATCTTGTTCTCTCCATTCTTGTAATTTTATTCTGGGCTCAAGAATACATTTCCATTTATCTTTCTTAGATAGATTAAAGCACCAGCAATCATCCATTGTTATTTCCCTATTCCCACTTTCTAAAAGACCACCATAAATGTACAAATTGCTTCCTTTAACAAATATTCCACTATTTATCCTAGGTAGTGGGATTTCTGTGAGTTCAATAACTGATGTTACTGATTCTGTTCCTCTTAAAAAAATTTCATTAAGCTTAGCATTCTCAACTTGAGTAGTAACCTCACTTTTTCGTATTTGGTTCGTATCCATTAGCTCCATACATTTATTGGTACTATTTAATGAATCTTCAGTGTAGTTGGTTTCTGTTTCATTAATATTTTGAGTTTCAAAAACAGATTCCCATTCATTTAGTTTAATTTTTACCGGTTGACCATTTTGATCTATGTAACCAAAGACGTTATCATAGTTTATATTATCATCAAAACCAGATTCTATTTGTTCCGATTTTGAGGAATCCTCTGAGTCCAAAGTCTCATTTTGTATCTGATCTTTGCATTGGGACTTTTTTTCTTTCTTCAGCCCACTCTTGCAAATATTTTTATTTTCCTTTTTTCTATATTTTCTATATACTAAATCAACTTTGTACCACCGCTTTCTTTGCAAATCAAAACCATATAAATCATTAAAAAACATAGATTTTAAAGTGATCCCCAAAGAATCGTCTTGATCAAATACTCCACCAAATATTATCGCCATATTCTTGTAGCTTACAATAGATGAACCTGATCTAGGAGAAGGAAATTGGCCTTTACGGCTTACACGTTCCCAAATTGGAGAACCTTTTTTATTCATAAATGGTTTCATATCTAAAATCCAACAATCTGAATGAATTTTACCTACTGAATTTCTCTTTGTATCTTTAACTTTAGAATATCCACCATAAAGAAAAATGTAATCGTCATTTGGGGCCGTTATCATTTGAACACCACTTCTTGGAAGAGGACAATTTGCACTCTTGTCAAATTCTATTCGAGTCCAGTGCCAGTTTTGAGTATTTAAAATATATATATCATTAAAATATCGAGTTTCACGAAATGTATCATGAAATCCTCCAAAGACTACAAAATAGTGACGCCATACAACCATCCTATGGCCACTCCTAGGACTAGGACTTAAACCAGTAGTTTTTACTTCATACCAAATATAACTTTTCAAATTTAATTTCCATAAATCACGAAAGTGATAGAATTGATGTTCAGTACTGTACTCACCACCATGTATAAATAAATGGTCATTAAATATTACACTTTGATGTGAGCATCTTGGTTTGGGTCCACCAGAGTAACAGTCATTCGATTTTTGAGGATTAGATAGTATCACCTTTTTCCATTCATTACGGTCTATATTCCACTTATAAAGGTCATGGTAAACCTTGACATTTTGACCATCATAGTACTCACCTCCAAAAATTAATAATTCACCTGTTATAGGATGTATATTATAAGATGATGCTACCCTTGGACCTGGCCTTTCTGCAGGTAAAATAGTACAAGGATATCCTAAATCCTCATTTACCATCTTTTTAACCTTCAAATCCATTGATGCAACAATATTTTCAATATCTTCAATTTCTTGACTTTTTATTTCCTTCAACTGTTTCCTCATAGACTTTGCTTGTTGTCTTACCCTTTTTTCGGCAGTCCTAGCTGCCTTTTTATCTGTATCTTTCTTACTTTTAGCCATCCATACTCAATTAGAGTAGTTTATAAAACTCAGTAGTAGCTTTAGTTTCACGCGCCAAGTTACCCGTGGTATTCTTGTACTATCCAATACTGTCTCTTCAGATAAATATGACCATCAAAACTAACTTTCCAGGAATTATATAATTAAAGCTTCAGCGAAATGGACATAAAGGGAGGCCTAGGAAATAAAGAAATATCAAGTACTTCTGTATATCATAACGAAAATGAGCTTATACCGAAGAACCACATAGAAGAGCTTGAATCCCTAGTAGAACAACTTATAAAGAAACCAGAAGAACTATTTCTAGACTCAGAAACTAATAGAAAGTTATTTCAAAAATTTACAGGTATTTTTTTATCAACAGCAATGATAGATTCGAGTGGAAAAGCACCTACTTTAAGACTTATGGAGAGGCTGGAAGCAAATCAAAACCAACTTTGGCAGTCTATTGAAATATTAATGAGATCTTCTCTGAAAAACATAAGTAATAGAATCAGACAGTTTGAAAAGCTTAATGCTAAATTATCTAATGGAAAGGAAGATAATATAGCAAATGAAGATTTTATGAAGACTTTTGTTAATATAGATAACCTCGACCATTTGGAGATTATGTCTGACTCTTTATTACCATGTGATAGTGAGGTTGAAGACGAAAAATATACGGAGAAATACCTTCCTAGGGATTTGGATTCCCTAAGTAATAAGGAAGTCGATTTTTTCAACTATGATGAAATGAAGGCTTTCATTGATGAAGGAATTCATGAATATAGAGACAATACTACTAATAATATAACAGATAATATAGAGAATACTGATGACTCTGACAGTTATGAAGAACATGCAGATTCAGAAGATTATAATCTTTCTGATATAAAGTATGAAGATTTTTTTGGTGGAAAGGAAACTAAATCTAAGATTACTAAGGATAATTGTATAGTAGATCCTGTAGAACTTAAATTAGAAGAAGCAATAAGGAAATATAAGAAGAGCATAATGGACGACTTAAGCAAATCTGAAGATCAATCTACTGAAATATCTGATAATGAAAGTGGTCCAGATGAAGAACTTGAGAAAAAGCTCTCCATGACAACTAAACCTAATAAAGAACCCCTTGAGAATAAAGGATTGTCTAAGCTATTTGAACAACAAGATAGAATAAATAAACTTATAGATGAGATGGAAAGTGAGTTGATATCTCAGAAACATTGGACTATGATGGGAGAAAGTCTAGGTAATAAACGTCCAAAAAATAGCTTGTTAGAAGTATATCTTGAGATACCTCAATACTCTAATACTAGTAATAATTCAGAGGAAATTTTAGATATGGAACAATCATTAGGAAATGATGAAAGCGAGGCTACTGTATTTACAGATGATAAGTTAAATGACTATATAGAAAAGATAGTGAAACAACGAATTTCAGATGGAATATTTGATGATGTAGAATCCTCATCATCACTCTTGGCAGTCCAAGCAATTTCCGAGGTTACCAGGAAGACCCAAGATGAAGTTGATTTATCAGTTGAGAAATCACGTGTGGGTCTTGGAGATATCTATGCACAAAAGTACCAACAAGAGATGGGAATTAATCCTAATGTAGAAGCAGATAAGAATAAACAAGAGCTAGTCGAACTTTTTGCTAAGGTTATGCACAAACTAGATAGTCTTTCTAATCAACGTTTTGTTCCAAAACAAATATCAGCTGAAACTAATGCATTAACTACAAATGTCCCAGCATTTAAGATTGAAGATACTGTCCCAGTAATTATATCAGAAGATTCTCGTCTTGCTCCTGCTGAAATAAAATCCATGGGAAATTTAGTACCAGTAGAAGAGATGTCTCGTGAAGAAAGGAGAGCTCATAGAAATGCATCTAAGGAGAAAAGAAGAAAAAAACTAAAAGGACTAGTTAAAAGTGGGAATATGTCTGAGAAGCAATATAATGAACGTAGAGTAACCCTGTCAAATAAGAATAAGCAAGCTAAAGCTGAGAAGATTTCTATTAATGAAACAGGTTTATCAGTACGAGATGCATCTAAAGCTAATAGAACATCTGGTTCAAAAAGACTAAAGTCCCATCACTTTGCAATTAGTACAGCCACTCGTTAGTTCGATTAGTTAGCATATATATTTAATTAAAATGAAATATAAATACTTTTATATTGTGTAACTTTGCCCAATCTCAGAGGAAAAAACACTTTAAAAAACTTTAAATGGGAACATTTTAAATTTTAGATTGACTAGATATTTTAGTTTTTTTAAAAAGTTATTTTATACAACTTATATTTTGTGTTTTAATTGATCCATTTTGTTGATTTCTTAAGAACATATAGAAAGCACTAGTAATTTTTAAAAATAAAGAATTTCTCATATACAGATTGAGAGCTCTAGCTAATAATTACTTAGATGTAATACACTTAAATTTTTATTTTTGTTATATTCTAGGAGTTATTTTCAGTAAATGTGTAGTAAGGATTGAATAGAGAATAGCTCGACTAAGAAAAAAAGTAGATCTTTTTAAAATCAAATATTTATAATGATAAATGAAATGCTTTAGAATTTAGATTGTGTATTAAAGCAATTTCTCGGTATTTTACAGTCCATTCATACCAAACTTTATTATCAGACAATTTTCTCCAGATATGGAATATAAAGGATTCATTCTTTTGAATATCTATGGGCTTTGACAAAGGTAATAAATACTCAAACCAACTAATAAGGTTTAAAGTATGTGTATGTGGTATTGTTGACAAGCATATATCTTTATAAAGAGAACAATAAAAGTATCCTAAAAATCCATGAATTGTAGAATCCTCCTTGGCAGTGAACAAAATTTTACTGTACCTCTTATTATGCTTGTTAAATTGAGATTGTCTAACTAATTGTTTATTTGGGTGACGAAATTCAAACACTTTTTGAGGACCTTGACACGAGATATGGAATGCTGACTTGACACGAACAACGTAGGGAATCTCTAAGCCATGAGGAATACCTTGAGTAGATATATTAAACCATAGTTTATATGATGAAATAGGTTCCACTGCTGAGTAATAGGATTCAGGAATCATAATCCCATCAGATTTAAGAAATTCCTGAGCTGCATCAAGACACTCAGGAGATAATTCATTGTCACCAAATGATCCAAGAAGCTCTGAAACTATTAGGTCAACCTTAATTTGAGATTTCAAATTTCTAATATCAGAGTTTATAATCTTTACATTCCTCCAAACTGGGTTTGGATCGTATTGAACACGTCCTAGAAGAGTTACAACTGCATTAATGTTTTTCTCGACACAAATTAGTTGTGAGTATTCAAGGTTCAAATCTTTTAAGGCATTTATTGAACATTGCATTAAGGGTCCCCTACCTCCTCCAACAACCATAATAGATACTTTTGTAGAAGTACTTTTTTTATTATGGAAATCAATTAAAAAGGTCTTTATGGCTTCTTGATATTTGTTGTATTTCACTTGATCTTTTTCAAAAATCTCATAGAAAGCACTCTGCAAATTTGAATAAAGAGGTTGCAAAGGGGTTTGTAAAACATCTGTATAACCATATTCAAATACTTCTTGTTGAGTTAGTGATGGTAGGTTGTTTATAAATTCTGCTACTTGAGCTTGCCACTTCTTGCATAAAAAAAGTGATTTATAATGTCCATTTTCTCCCACTACAATTGGTACTCTGAGACATAAAAATTTGTTCAAGATAGCTTTAATTTTATGCAAAAATTTACTGTTGTCTATTAAATTCTCTAGTAGTTTTGAATTCACTACAATACATCTTACTGGTTCCCCTAAAAATCTCTCCCATTTCAAGAAATCTTCTTCACTTATACATAAAGAGTATATATACAAGATAACTCCTAAACATGAGCGTCTAATTCCATTATTAACTCTATACTTTAAAGAGTTCCATGTGTTCCATTGATTATTGTCATGTACTGAAATTCTAATCCAGATATAATTATTACTAGTATTAGACTTCATAAAAGAAGAAAGGGTAGTAAGTAAATATGTGGATAAAGATTTAATATCTATAATAAGGGCATAATAGCCAATATAGGTTCCCCATCCCAGTAATGACTCTAATTGCACCTCACTTTCTAAGTTCTGAGGTAAGACTCCAACAATCTTAGAAGTCCAAATATTAGATTCTAAAAGTTTATGATTTTGATGACGAGGAATCCAAGAGAATGGGCCTTGAGTATCCACTTTACATAAAGTTTCTGATTTAGCCTTTGATATAGGAACCACGATAAAGTCATAACCTATTTGGTAAAGCCTATTATATAACTTTTTAATTAGCAGTGATTCATCTGTCAAATCAATACCGTCAAATTCTGTTGCATAATCATTAGGCTCAGAGACTTCCATACCAATATAGAAGGTCTGTAACCCAATTTTTAGTGGCATCTCTATTGATCTCACTCCTGTTTTACTGCTGCAGAATAATTAGCGCTTAGTCTCCTTTTGCCACGTGGAACATGAACAATCTTAATCAGTGTTATGAATTAAATCAATGAGTATCGGGGATATACATAAAGAATTAGATTTGCAAGAACATTTCAGTCCTGAATATTTGAATAATTTAGTTGTTAGTGACTCATATACTAAACTTGTTGAAAAATTGGGAAACAATGCTTGTAGTTTGCTCCTGTTAAACTGTGATAAAGGAATGGAGGTGAGTCTAAACCCCTTAAATATATTTGTATAAAAAATAAATAATAAATATAATTATCGAAAACAATTTTTTAGGTTGGAATAGATAAGATGAGCTATAAAATAGGTCCAAACTTTCAAGGAATAAAAAATATTCCACCAGGAGTTCACTTTATATACTACAGCATTATGGGATGTGTTCCTAGTACCCCAGAACATGATTTTGATAATTCAATCCAAGGTTTTTTTGTTAATTTTGCTCCTGGAGAAGTTATTATTAGGCATTGGTCACCTCAAAATCGGAGATTTGAGAAACTAGATGCATTGGAAGATGCCTATATTTCAGCTGTAAGACGTGGTGAATTTTTTGTATCACTTGCTCCCTATCTACTTGAATTATATGGAAAGTGGAATGAACTTGTAAACTTTATAACACCGGAAATTCTGGCAAAGTTAACTCCTGCTACAGAGGATATTAGGCCATTTAATGAAGATACTAAAATAGGTCAAATAAGCTTACAAGACTTAATATTAAAGCGGAATATAGATAATATATCTATGGGTGACGATCAAGTTTTGAACTTAAAATACATAAAAAGTGATATATCTACTCTTGAAAAGTGTAAAGAAGTTACAAGTGATGTATTAGACCCTTCCTCAACATTAGTTGTAGATAAGTCTGCAAATTTCAATGATTGTTTGGATATGAATGCTGGTTCAGGAACAATTTATTATAGTACTATTCCATCAATAAATTCTCTACCAAAGAAATTAGGTTTAGTTCATACTGAATATATTGCTACCTTATCATATGACCCTTCTCCCATTTTAGAATATATGATTTCGCTTGAGTATGAGGGGAATTTGATGCTTATATTGGGTGAAATTCAGTTTACATTCATTATTTTTATGTATTGTAGCTGTATATCAGCTTATGAGCAATATAGTAAATTGATTGAGCTCTTATCTAATTGTGAGTCAATAGTTATCAAGTATCCTGATTTATATGTGAATTTCCTGAAGATTATCTGTTGTCATTTGAGAATAATGCCAGATGATATACTTTCGAATCCCATATCACAAATTAGTATTGATATTCAGGTTTTAGTAAATCTTTACAAAATAACTCAAGTAGATATTGATCAAATGAAACTGCAAAATCTAGAAATATCTAAATTGCAGAAACTGAAAACTTTGCTTAAATACTCTAATCAAATGAACGAACTCGTAAAATTCAAATTTTTCATTGATATTGATACTCTAGAGCTTATATCAGAGGATGCACCTATAGTTGTTAGTTTACCAATAAGTTAGATAATTACGAAATTATACACTAATTATACTCATTGTAAAGACAATCTTTTAGAACAGAACTCAAGTTAATAACATTTATAAATAATTAATTTTAAAATCTAATTTTAAGAATTGAAGTTTAAGTACAAATATTAAGTAGTCTTTTCATAATTTAATAGGATTAATGGGTACTTTTGGTGTTAAATAATTCTTTGTACTTTCATAAACTACCCAGCTAATTGATATAGCTGGAACTGCTCTAATTAAATTAGGTCTTATACCTTTATAAACTGCACTAGGACCCTCAGTCCTTATAACATGTCTGAGAGATCCAAATATAGATGTATATATTCGAGGTTTACCATTCATCCCATCCACTTGCATTCTAGTTCTTATTAAGGCTATAGGATAAGAAACTATCTGACCTAAGGTAGAAGATATTGCTCCAAAGGAAAGTAATTCCAATAAAGAGGGTTCGACTCCATGCTTATATTTTGAATGTAAGGATTTTAGAGTTTCAAAGCAGGCCAGATCTATCCCAGAATATGGAAATACTCCAACAATTGCAGGAATTGCTCCTCTATAGAAAGCTCTTAAACCACATGTATTAAATGTTTGTAAGGCACAATTAAAAATTCCAGTATAGTGACTGACCTTGGAAACAGCCATTCTAGTCTTCACAACTTCTAGTGGATATATAATAAGTTGAGCTGTAGCTCCAGCAAAGCCACCAGCAATAATCCTTTCATACATATAATTATTAGAAACATTATGTTTAAGAGTTAAATCAGAATTAAGACTGTACCCAGGTTTTCTCAAATTTTTTTCTTTATCAAGATACTTCATTCTTGTATACTTCAAGAGGCTTTTATAATATTCATATATATAGAATTTAAGTCCAAGCTCGGGAGCAACCTTAAGACAATTTACTCCATTCCCTCTAAAAAATCCAGATATTCCTCCATCCATATGAATCAAAGTGACTACATCACGTATTCTTAGATTGGGTTTTGCAATCTGCATAACTACTTTAATACGATCCAATGGGGCTGTAACAGTACGACTAACTATACCAGCTAGTCCTCCACTAATAAAGTGAATTGCAGCAGCATTCCCGATATATCTACGCAGTCTCTCCAGATCAATGAGATCTAAAGTAACTTTATAATAAGATTTTATTAGTCCTTCCAGTTGGAATTGCTGAGATCCAGCATTATAAGCTATAATTGACTTAGTAGAAAGAGACTGAATATTGTCTGTGTTAGATATTACAGATAAGGGTATTTCATTACCAAAAGCTACATTCGCATCACAAGGAGACATTAACAAGTTGAAATTCTAATGGGGCATAATTATCTTTAAAGAATTTTAACTATGAAGAATTTCGAGTTTGACTACATCTATATTTATCAAGCGTGAAAGGCGCCTTACTTTCCTTTTTCTCTTTCTCTTTCTCTTTCCTTCAGGTTTAAGATCTAGCATAGCCTTGGAAGTGAAATCTAATAAGTTAGAATTATTAGATATGTCTAGTATAGTAGATGTTGATATTAATGGATGTCATAAAATTCTTCAGTGGTACAAAGTTCAAAGCTATGGTGATAAACCAAGTCCCAGATCTCTTCATACAGCTAATGTAGTAGGTGACTCCATGTACATATTTGGAGGATATGATGGTCGAAATAGGATAAATTCATTGTTAAAATTTGACTTTAATAGCTCCAAGTGGACAGATCTAAATATTTCACACATTAAATCACCTCTTCCTGAGCCTAGAGATCGTCATGCTAGTGCTGTTTATAAAGATTGTATCTATATATTTGGGGGACATAATGGAACTGAAGAGTTAAATGATATATGGTGGTACAATACTAATAATTATACATGGAACACAATATCTGAGGCTTGTTCATCTTCGAGAGGTTGTCCATCTCCCAGACATTCTCATTCTTGTTTTGTTTTTGAAAAGTATATTTATATTTTCGGAGGAAATGATGGGAGATATCTAAATGATATGTGGCGTTTTGATACTGAAGAAAAGGTATGGGATATGATCAATTATAATCATCCAATACCTGACGTTACAACAAACAGTATTTTAAATGATGATATTTTTACAAGTCCAGGGGTGACTATGTTACACCAATATGTAATTCCTACTATTAGATGGAGAACAGCTTGTGCTGTAAAAAGTGACCAGATGTATCTCTTTGGAGGCCATGACGGAGATATGCATTTACGTGATTTTTATGTATTTAATTTAAAAGATCATTACTGGGAAGAGATTCCCTGTACTAAAGACACTCCCATTGCAAGAGATTCACATAGTATGATTGAGTGTGGTGATGTATTGTGGCTTTTTGGAGGAAGTTCAAGAGGACACCCTAGAAATGATCTGTACTGTTTTCCTCTAAAAGACAAAGTTTGGAAACTAGTTAAACCAAATACTTATTCAATTGCTAATATTTCCAATAAATCTATATCTTTACTTCCATCAATGAGTTCCTCATCTTCACTATGTTATACAAGTGAAAATCTTACTTCGAATTTTACTTCAGAAGTATATGATAATAGTACATATATTAAGCCTCCAAAAGCTCGATTTTGTCATACAATGGCTATTCACAACTTTACATTGTATATTTTTGGAGGATATGATGGACAAGATAGATTAAATGACTTTATTGCTATTGATCTTTACAATAAGTTGTATATTGATATACCAGTAAGTACTTTAAATAAAGATTTAAAAGGATTACTTAATGATAAAAACACTGCTGATATAATATTTCAATTAGATGATGGTTCACAAATAAATGCTCATAGAGCAATTATTACAGTTCGAAATCATATCCTAAGACTTCTAATAACCAACTGTTCTAAACAGGATCGTATACAACAATTTGACCAGAATAGTTTTTTAGTTGTACCTCTTCAAGAAATTAGCAAAGATATATTACTAATGGTCCTCGAATATTTATATACAGATCAAGTAGAGCTACTTATGAATTTAGATGCAGAGTCTACAAATGCATCAGTACATCATTCTGATTCAGACTATCTTACAAAAGTAACTCAATTATTCTTAGCTGCTGATAAATTTGGTATAGTTAGGCTTCAGCGTATGTGCGAGAGTTATATGATAAGATTTATTGATTGCAATAATGCTGCTATATTACTTAATATAGCTGATATTCATTCATCTGTTACTCTTAAAGAGGCTGCTCTGAATTTTATCTTAAAGAATTTTGACAATGTGACAAAAACTAAACAATTTGAAGCTGTAGCTAAAAGTAATGTTGAATTAATATTGGAAATTATGCAGAGAAGGTAGTTTATCTTGTAAATTTGGCTTTTTTTATTTTGAGATTCCTTGTTAACCAACATACACTTGGCGCTAAGAGTCTCTATACTAAGTTACTAAGCCCTTAATTTAAACTATTTGAGGAGCTTAGGGTATAATTAAACATTATTCAATATGAATGTATGAAATATTTAAAATATGACAGAAGCTACTGAAGGACAGTTTAGTTCAGTTGAATTTGAGACTCAATTGCATTTATTTTCACAACGTCTGCAAGAGATAAATTCACAACAAGACGTGATATGTTCACTTTCTGAAAGAATAATAAGTGTTAAGGATAATCCAGTCATTCTACAGTTATATATACGATTAATAGAGGAATATAGTATTACAGCTCCTCCTGAGCAATTAATACCTCTTCTTTATCTGCTGAATGACTTTGCTCAAAAGTGCAAGAATCACGCTCATATGGCATCAGAAGCTATCATAAACATCTTTAACCTAATAAATATTGAATATACTGAGTATATGGCTAAGGCAAGACGTTGTTTTAATATTTGGAAATCACGAGGTATATTTGATAGCAATATATTAAAGCAACTGGATTATGCTCTTTTAGGACTTGCACCTCCCCTACTTATTATATCATCTTCATTCCCTAATATAAATACTTCAGAATCTTCTAATATCTCGCAACAAAGTGTATCAGATATAAAGTTAGATTCGGTTAATTCAGCAGAGGATCCCATTATTCACATTGCTTGTATTAAACAAAGAGACATAAAATTGTATAACCTATATCAAGATATATATAATGAATGCGGTACAATAATAAGAGATGCTAGTAGTGCTAGGGAAAAGAGGAAGATAATTCAGAACTTAGAATTTAGTATTACTAAGACACCAAAGGGATCTCAAAAGGAAAAACTACTTAAATTACTCGAAATGGAATGGAATCTACATTGCAATATATGTGATAATATTTTAAAATTGATTGAAAAACTAGATCAATTCCATTTACAAGTAACAAATAAGCTATGTGAAATCTTAAATATAGAGGAGAAAATTGTAGAATCTACTTTGAAAGTTTAATAGTGCTGGAAATTGTTGAATTAAAGGATATATTATTATACCTATAAGGAATTAAATGCATTCTCAAACTGGAGAAAGAATGATCATTGTTAACCTATTATTACATAACGTACGATATATGACTAGTTATATATAATAATTATATTTTCTGATTATTATTTAAAAAAATTCTATTAATATTCATTTTAAAATCACGTATCAATCTTATTTATATTCTCGACAAGTACCTTCTATCTGGCGATTAATTGACCATTGAAAAAGCAATACAACAGCTGTCTTATCATCTTTACTTCCATTATTTTCCGCAGCTTTTGTAATCAGTTCCGCAATTTCATTGGGATTCTTTGAATAATTCTCTTTAGTTATTTTTACTATATCTTCATCACTTAAAAATTCACTAACTCCATTTGTCAATAAAACTAAAAATAAATCTCTATCCATATCAACAGATTCAATACGTATATCTGGTTCCCAAGTAGACAACAATGTAGGTTCTTTCATATGTAAATCTCCTATACTTCTTGATACACTTATGCTATTTGGTTTATTATTTTGCTTATCTCCTAAAATCTTCGTTCTTGGGAACATTTTCCAGATCCCATCACAATTTTTAATGTAACCTCCTAACTTTTCAATTCTCTGTCTTTCCCTTGTAATAAATGGCCGGTGATCTGTAGTTAGTCTATGTGCTACTACATTTTCAACATCTCCGTTAGTGTTCAAACGTCCAAGGATTATTCTAGAGTCCCCACAGTTTGCTAGAATCAACTTCAGTTCTCCATCTACAGGATCTGGACCATATATTAAACAAACAGACGCTGTTGTACCATCAAAGTATTGTCTCTTCCTTGCAATAGCAAGATAATTATTATTTGTAATCTGAAAACCCTTTTCAAGTCCTTTACAGAGGGCCTTTATCTCTTGAGAACAAGATTCATTACTTAAATTACTCTTACTAATTTCATTTACACCAATTTCGGGTATATGGCCTGGTATATTTACATTGTTTCTACACATTTCTTGTGAGTAAACAGATAAGACATTGGTTAAGAGATTATTATAAACATAATCTACACATTTAGAACCTGCATGTCCATCAAATACAGCAGAGCAGAAACATAGAGCTTCACTTGTTGAGTTTACTACCTCAATAGGTAACTTTAACTTAGTTATAAACCTATCTTCACACTCTGTTTCATTTATTAACTTATTAACCCTTACATTACTTCCAGCAATTATATCATTATCAAGTTCTAAGTATATATCAGATTCGTCATCCTTAGGCGAAGTGACACAGTCTAATTCATATGATATAACTTTGTCTTCATTCTTGTACTTGTAATTATCACACTCACTTCCATAATCATGTATGAATTTATCCTGTTGTGTATTTAACTCCACCAAAGAAAGTCCTGATTCATCAAAAGTATATAATTGAGATGTAGAACTGTCGAAATATACCTTATCTTCATCATTATATAGCCATGAGCTTTTGTTGTGTAAATACCAACCACTAGCTTCGTCAATACTGTATCCACATATCTCAAGATTATCCGGATTAAACAAAGGAATTGATTGTACGTTATCCATACTTACTGAGGGCTCTCCACTTACACATCTAATTTTCAAAGGTTTATATTCTATACATTTTTCTGTTTTCCGTTCCATAAAAGAAGAAACGTAATAGGCAAAATAAAAATGTAATATACGCGCTTTCAACACTTCCTCCAGGTTATCTTTGATTTCAATAACCAGGAAGTAGAGGAATGACCTTTAAATTGATCATTAATAACTTAGATTGTTTATTAGTTTATATATCTCTTAATTTTATGATAATTCTTATTTAATGAGTTTATCTACCATTGATATTATCGGTGGACCTGATGCATATTTATTGGAGGATAAAGAAAAAATTGAGCAAGCTGTAATCCTAAATGATACCTTAAGAGAAACATTGAAATCTAGAATTAAACCTTCTGTAAAGAAGGTAATTGAAACTAGTGACTTTATAAGTTTACCAAGAAATAGTAGGCGTGATGGAAATAACGTAAAAGATAATCCAGAGAAAAGAAGAAATATTATTAAAAGGGAGCATCCTGAATATTTTAACATCAGATCTGATAACTCTGAAATTAATAAAAAAAGGAATGTTGAAGTGGAAAGCCTGATGTTACCATGGGAATTTATACCTCAATACTTACTGAAGTTAAAATTTGATTGTCCTAATATGTACTTCATTCATCTAAATAATGAGATAATACAACTTGTAAGATGGTTAGAACTAACACCTGCTGAAAAGTTTCTAAGGCAGCGTATTCTTGCTCGAATAATGCTTTTGTCACATACTTTGTGGCCAAATTCAAAGGTGCAACCTTTTGGAAGTTTTTTTACCGGTCTATCTCTTCCTACTGGAGATTTGGATATTTGTATCCTTAATGTTAGTGGAAGTCCCAAGAGAAGGTTAAGGGAACTTGCTGATGCATTAAGGAATTGGGACTTATGTACAGGCCTCGAACTAATATTAACTGCTAGAGTACCAATTATAAAATTTGTTGATTCAGAATCATGTATTTCTGTAGATATCTCACTGAATCAAGAGAGTTGTATTGATACAACTCAGCATATTTGTGAATGTTTAAAGAGATTTGATGTATTGAGACCATTGATTATTACAATCAAGTTATTTTTACATCAACGAGGTTTGGATGAGACTTATCTGGGAGGTTTGGGATCTTATGCCCAATTTTGTTTGATTCTATCCTTTATACAGCAGCATATATCTTCATATTCATCAGTTATACATCAGATGACTAGTTTAGGACATCTACTTTTTGATTTCTTTGAATTATACGGGACAATATTCAATTACAGCAGTACTGGAATTAAAGTTAAAGACAAAGGAGAATATTTTCCGAGGGAAATTTCCAGCTCTGAATCAACTCTTTCTTTAGAATCACCATTACCTCCATATAATGATATTGGGCGTGGAACATATAAATTTAATGATGTTAGACAATCTTTTCGTTTAGCTTTTTTGGACCTTGTAGAATCTAGGCAAAAATTTATTGATATATATTCTAAAAATCATAACAGAAGACCGAAAGATCCAAAGTCATACAGCATATTATCTTCAATAATATGTACGAACGATGAACTTTTCCACTGCAGACTACGCCGTGAAAATGATAATTGCACTCCAGTTAGTAGTTATAGGCAACCTCCAACCATTACTAAGGATATTATTAACCAGGTAAAGCAAGAGATGGAGAATTTTGATTGTTTAAAATCTTCAACTAATAAATAACTATTGAATATAACATATTAAGAAATTAGTGGATTAACATCTTAATTAATTTAATAGTTTTATTGAATCATTAACCCCGTATATATTTCTGATTTAGATTGTAATAATTTTGGTAATGAGGCATAAGAGCCATTCTACTTTGTATTTGATTTAGTTGAGGATTATGCCAAAATCTAGGATAATAAACTATCGGTTGTAGAGGAGACTTCAAACTTGTCTCATTTGGAAGAAAGGCGAACTTGTTATTTGAATTAGATGCTACATAATTATTGACTAAATAGTAAGTTCCACTTGTTGGTTTTTGAGTAAAGACTTTGCGATAGGTTGGAACTTGATTTTTTAATTCAGTATCAACTTTTTTTATAGTTTTATCAAGAATCTTATAATTTTCCACTTGTTTTAAAGATAACTGAACTATTGGTGATTGTATATCTTTCTTCTTAATAGTTCCTTTCACTTGATCTTTATTCCACTGATATAAATCACTTATTACTTCTGTAATCTTTTCTTTTTCTGAATAATCTGGAATTTGATCTGCATACGATCTTATTTCAATTTCATTCTTATTTATACTATGGTTTATCCCCATAATATCTAATTCAGAAACCTGTATTTCGGCATCTTTCGAAGAAGCTGTTAAATTTAACTTATTTGTACTATTTTCATTA
Organism: Cryptosporidium andersoni; assembly: GCF_001865355.1. Taxonomy (NCBI): domain Eukaryota; phylum Apicomplexa; class Conoidasida; order Eucoccidiorida; family Cryptosporidiidae; genus Cryptosporidium; species Cryptosporidium andersoni. Next base: position 28,903 of record NW_027122897.1, read on the forward strand.
TTATCTAACTGCTTGTCTTGAATAATTTTAACTGTGAAGCTTTCAATGCATGGTGGTGACGAAGACAACTGGATTTGTCTATCTTCTTTTTGTAAGTCTAAGATTTCTACTTTATTTGGTGAGGAATCCAAAAACTTAGAGCACCAAATCTTAAATGGATCTGATTTTTTATTGGTAACTTGACTTATTTCCTTTGTTAATGAACTTAAAGTCTTATTATCTTTCTTAACCTGACTTTCAGGGATTTCTAATAGCTCCTGAGAATGCATCAATTGTTCTCTTAAACGATATTCTCTTACACGCCTTCTTGCTCTGTTCACAGCCAGCCATATTTCTGATGATGAATCCAGGTAAATATCTTTTTTTTTATTTTTTTTTTCGTAGATACCTTCTTTTCTATTTTTTGTATAAACTTGATAAAACTTCTTATGTTGCCTCTTTAAACTAAAATTTGTGTTATCCTTTGACTTTCTAAATCCAATTTTTTGACTTAAAAGAGCTTTATTTTCCATATTATCCTTCAATTTTTCATGATTCAACTCAAAATTCATTTCGCTTACATTTGACTCTAATGAATTATTTTTAAAAGAAATAATTTCAGATTGATCTTCATTAGTCAATGATGGTGTGTTATCGTCTAATTTATAATTAAGATCATTAACTGAACAAAGCTCATTGAATGGGGATTCTGAGCAGCTCAAATCATTCAAACTATCTACATCTTTTTCTGAAAAGTCCTCAAATGGTGAATAACTCATCGATAAAAGTTCTTCCATTATAGAACTAAGATTTTCAAGATCATCATTAGATTTCTGGACTTCTATACTCCCCTCAGTTAGTTTTGCCACATTATCTTCTTTTATTCTTTTATCTGTCATCCAAAGTGTAATAATTTCATTGATTATACTTGTAGTTAATGAATTTGTAGTATTACTAAGCTGACTCTCCAAATGATCTGATTCCTCTATATCTGAATTCAGTAATGTAATGATGTCGTTAATGTTAAGCAGTATATTTGAGTAACTAACAAATTTTCCTGTTATTCTATAGATAATTGTTGTAATGTTTACAAATAGAGTACATAGCTCATCTTTTTCACTCTTTTCAGCTAAAATTTTTAATATATTTTCTTTATCATTCAAATCATATTTACATCTTATAATTTGGATATAACTCTCAAGTTCATCTAGTAAACCAAACATAGAAGGTTGAGAAATACTATAGTCATTCCTATCTTCATACCATATATTCTCATATTCCTTACTATTTGTCTCTTTGAAAATAATTTGATCATTATTATTTCCTGTAACATAGCCAATGCAAATACATTTTTTATCTAACATACAATATACTAAAGTTTTAGTCAGACATATTGGGTAATTTTTTGAATTTTGTAAGTAGGCCAAAATTTTTCCAATGAAACTCCTTGTCTGTAATTCACTCGTTTCTTCACTTAAACCTATTTCCATATTTATCCACGAGGGATCACCAATAAGATCCAGGATATATATAAAATTGTTATAACTCTCTAAATCCTTTGTTAGAGAAGATTTGAAAATAATAGATTCAAGTTCGAGTACAAGTAGTGAGTGAAATCTTATATTAGGGATATATTCTTCACTATTATAACTTATTGAATTAATTTCATGTTGAATTTTCCTTGCTACTTTTAACATGTTTAATGCATGAACAGGTTCTCTCACTTCAACTTGTAAAACATTTAATACACCGGTACTATCATTTTCTTTTTTTAATATCTGCTCAAGGGGATTATCTAATCCTTGAAGTGCATCAAATATAATTTCTGAATTTGTGTACTCATCTTTGTGAAATAATAAAAAAGAGACTTTTACTATACTATAGCAGTAACTTGACAAACCAATTCCATATTTGGGTGATCTAATTTCTGAAAATAAACAATGAACTACCTTTTCAAATATGCCTCCATTTACATTTGAATCACTCATGTTGCAATCATTATAAGATTGACCATATAAAAAGTTTGTTTTCCCATTTTCTGGACGTCCCATAGTCCAAATTATTCCATTATTAATCTGTGTGAGGCATCTCCTAACTAGATTTCTAATTTCTGAATCATCTAGAGTATAGCTCTCATCCAGAAAGTGTATATAACCTGGCTCTATGCAAGTCATTTCTACTCAAAAAATTTACACAAAAAAAATTAATTTATTTAAAAAAAAATTGCATGTGGTCATGCATGCATACGCAGCATTTCCATCCCCTCCCCCCTCTAAAGAACACACAAATTACCTTAAGATGAGTTAAATATATAATCAAAAATTAGGTAATACTAATATCTATAAACTAAATACATTCTATTCAATACTTTGTATATGTTTCGGAGATGTGGGGTCATTAAATAAAAGATGAACTTCAGTGTCGCTAGCAGTAATATTCGAATTCGTTTCAAATACAGCTCTAAAGATATGAGATAAATCATCAATAATATGCGAAGCATTTAAACTACGCATAAACTTTTTAAAAGCAATATGGGCTGACAATCGAGTTATACAACAAGCTCCATAAGCTGCTATAATATCTGGAGAGTTGCAATACCTAGTTTCATCTATAGTATTTGTTAAACTCTGTATCGACCAGTAGAATAAGGGAGCAATACACCCAGCTAAAATATCACCTTGTCCACCACACCTTTTATATGATCCAGATAAATTACAAATTGCTACTACTCTACCATTGGTAATTATGTCAAATTTACCTTTAAGAACAATACATACATTTCCAAAAGATCTACTCAAATCAACAACCTTAGTAATTTGATTGAAAATCTGTTCATAATTTAAATGGGATAACTGGGTGAAGGCCTCTACTTTAGTATCTTTTTGGTATTTTTGGTGTGTACAATTTTCTAATATAATATGTTCATAAAAGCACCAATTCAGAGGATTAGTATTGCAGAAACTTTTTCTCTTATTCTCTGGGATATCTGATTTTTCACTATCAGAAGTAATACATCTATTTTTATACAGGTTTATTTCTTCTCCATCATCATAAATTTCGAATATAATAGGATTGTTGAAATTTGAAGGGCACTCTATATTAGGTGTTCTTTCACAGGGAGATGTAATATCTAGATCTTCATTCATTCCCAACGGTAAAACTTGTGGAATATTGATATTGTTATCAATAATTTCAATATCACTCACTTTATCATTGAGTTCAATATGGCTATATGATGAGGTTGCAGCAGTAGCTGTTCCTGCTTGACTATAACTCTTAGGAGAATTCTCTTTGATATTTGGGATTAAAGTTTCAGAGCTCATACTATTGGATAATTCGATAGATTTCTCAAATCTAAAAAATTCTGCAGTATTTGGGGTTAATATACAGTGTTTATACCCGCAAATTAATTCTGGTTGTTGGGATACTAAATATAGGCCGTCTGCATCTATTACAAGTGGTACTGATAGAGATCTACAAATTCGAATTAATTCTGAAACAACCTTCAAAACATTTTTATTTCTTCCCAATCCACAACCAATTACAATTACGTCCATTCTAGGTAGCCACACTCGAATATTATCAATATACAAGGTGCAATCTTCTATAGTTGCTTCAAAATTACTAGATGGTAATAGAGGATGCACAATTAAGTCAGGACTGTATGATTTTATAGGTAAAGAAGCTTCAGGAGTACAAAATATATGGCATAAATCTGCTCCAATTGTTAATGAAGAAATGCCTGCAAAGTAAGAAGCTCCTGTATACTCCAAAGATCCCCCAACAATCCCAATTTTTCCAAGTGAACCTTTTCTCAAATCCATATTAAGCTGAGGTATAATACTACGAACTGCATCAATAAGTTTTCCTTGAGACATAGGTGGGTACCAATCATACAAATTATGTTTATTATTATATGAAACATCCTCATTACTTACAGGTTTATCCATATCTTGTAAAGTCTCATTATCAAGATTGGTTCTAGTTTTCCATCTATAAAAAAAATTTAACCAACTATCCATTCCCTATATTATAGCTATCTAGGTGAACCAACTTGAGTAAGAAAAGTTCAAGTGAGATTTCAAATTTAAAGGAAAAAAAGGGCGGCCAAAATTATCAAGAGAATTATATTAACCGAATATTTCTAGATCGTAGACTTTAGATCTACTTTTATACTAGATTTAAATATCACTAAAAAAAAATACTTTATGGCTCCTTCAACCTGATATTCATTGCAATTCTATTTATTATGTCAAACTGATCTAAGAAATCTACAATATTAGTGGTTTGAATAGCCACTGACTTCCTATTGTTAAAATAAGTACATTTTATATTAACAATATCTGACGAATTCGTCACAAGAATGCAACTTGGGAGCTTAATTTGCTCATTTGATATCTTGTTCTTAGAATTATATTCTATAATTGTCTTTAAAGATGAAAGTGTGTATTGTAACCTTTCATATTTATCAATATTTTCATGTAATTGCTTTTGAATTGATTGTAAATTTGGAGGATTTATACACTTATCTATATTTGTGGGTCTTAAGGAGTTTAGAAAGTGTGATATTCCTTGCCAAGTAATACTTTTACCACTTCTCCCTATAATTGTTGCAGATATCAAAACATTAATAGCATCGTATACCCTCCTCCTAATACTTTTTTCACTAGATTCTCGACTTTTTTGATATAATATATCAGAAGCATACTTTTCTTGATCTACTGGCCCTAAATATTCCATAATTAATATATCCGCAATATCACTATGAGTTGAGATTCTCCAAACTTTTAATAGACTACATATTTTAACTGCGACTTGTTTTAAAGTACCCCTTGGAATAGTAGAGTTAATTACATTGTTACGCACATTTGATAGTGAGGTTATATTAGATACTTGAGGTGTATTTCTGGAATTTGTTTCTGTAGTCAGCATTTCAAATACAAAGTTGTCAGTCTCATTACTGGTATTATTAATTGCATGACTATCAACTTTAGGTTCATTATTATCCATACTATGTACACGTTTCAACATGTATCACATATTATTAAATGTAATAGGTTGCAATAAGAAAAGAGGTTTCTAAAGTCAAACTAAAAATGACGGATAGGAAATAGGCGCCATAATATATTTATAACTATCCGATTATTAATAAATACAAAAAATTCCTATCTTTAGCCATCTACATTACGTAGAATTTCATATTAGTAGGGTACACTTGTATAGTAAATTCCTTTTATTTAAATATATATTTAAATCTTTTAAAATAAAGGGGAATTTTCAATTTTTTAGATTTGGTTGAAAATAAAGAAGGTAAATTTATTCATTATCCGTGATAAATTATATTATTTAATTAAATCAATGTCTCTTTAAGTCCTAGAATTATATAAATCTTGTAATTTTAGTATAAACAAAGTACTTTAGTAATGCTAGAATTCAAGGGGGGAACCGCTCATCTAAATTGAGACCCCTCAAAAAAAATTGATAATAAATAATATATTACAGATTCTGGCAGCAAATTATAAAGTACCTATATCAAATAGACTGTAAGAGTTATGGATAGTGATTATTCATTTTCATTAACAACCTTCAGTCCTTCAGGAAAGCTTGTTCAAATAGAATATGCTCTGAATGCTGTTAATAATCATGGTAGGCCAGCTTTGGGTATTAAAGCGAAAAATGGTGTCGTTATTGCAAGTGAAAAAAAAGTATCAACAGCTTTAATTGAACAAAATTCAATAAGAAAGATCGAATACATAACTAAAGGAATTGGATGCTGTTTTGCAGGGATGCCAGCTGATTTCCGGGTAATTTTAAAGAGGAGTAGGAAAGTAGCTCAAAGATATTTTGCAACATACCATGAAGAAATTCCTGTAAATGAATTAGTTAGAGAAGTAGCAGCAGTAATGCAGGAATTTACTCAATCTGGAGGTGTAAGGCCATTTGGAATATCACTCCTAGTAGCTGGATTTGATCATAGAAAAGAACCTAAACTATACCAAATAGACCCATCTGGGGCATACTTTAGTTGGAAGGCTTCAGCTATTGGTAAAGATATGCAGAACGCAAAATCATTTTTGGAAAAACGATACAACTCTGAGATAGAAATTGAGGATGCAATACATACAGCACTTTTGACTCTTAAAGAATGTTTTGAAGGGGCAATGAATGAAAATAATGTAGAGATAGGCTACATAGGTGAAAATAAGATTTTCACCACCTTATCATCAGAGGAAATCAAGGACTATTTAGGCGAAGTAGAGTAATATCTATATACATAGTGGGACCCAGAGATCTAGTGAAATCTTTAATAGAGCTTACTTTATAGTACTAGACACGTTAGACTTTTAATATCTCCATAGATTCTACATAGTTCGTGTTAAATTTATTTCTAAATTTTCCTTAATAATCGGTTGTCCTCCCTATATTATATTACTAGTTTTATTTTAATAAGAAGAATTCTGATTGTAATTTTAAAAAGTTTATAAACAAGCTTTTAACTAATTTCTAAATAGCTTTGTGAAATATATATAAGCCACATTATTTTGATGTGGGGAGTTTAAGTGTGTGTAGCAGCAATTAAAAAGCCACTCAGAAGATAGCGCCAATTTATCGATACCCCCTCCTTCCCCTCACCCCCCACCCTTATTAGTAGCTCCACTGGCAACAAAGTAGTGAGTTCACTTATACTAATTAAGTTAATTTTGGAAATTCTGGAATTTAATTGGAAGTATTAAAGATGTTATATTATATATTTTATTTACTGATAATTAGTCTATGTCTTTGGTCATCTAACAGTGGTGAGACTTCTGGGGTCCCTGAGGGTATTAACTTAGACAGTTCTATGCTTGAGGGTCTTAATTCTGGAGGAATTGGAGATTTGGATAATTTAGGTAATATTGAAGGTATGGGGGATATGGGGGATATGGGAGGTATGGGAGGTATGGGAGGTATGGGAGGTATGGGAGGTATGGGAGGTATGGAGGATATGGACAATGTTATAGTTGATGAAGCTTCCCCAGCTCCAGCTCCAGGTTTAAGTACTGATGAAGAGCTCTTAATTCAGAAGTCTAGTGAAAGCTATGAATTCCAAGCTGAGGTATCACGTCTGATGGATATTATTATTAATTCCTTGTATTCTCAGAAGGATGTCTTCTTGAGAGAGTTACTATCTAACTCTGCAGATGCACTAGAAAAGGCTAGATTTACCTCCGTTACTGATAAGAGTTTTCTTGGAGATAAGACTGAATTGGAAATTCGGATATCATATGATGTGAACAAGCGTACAATTTCTATTACTGATACTGGTGTTGGTATGACCCGTCATGATTTAGTTACTAATTTAGGTACAGTTGCAAAATCTGGGACGGCAAACTTTTTGGAATCTCTAGCTAAGGGAGGAGATTTGAATCTTATTGGGCAATTTGGTGTAGGATTCTATGCTTCATTTTTGGTAGCTGATAGAGTGACAGTTATATCTAAGAGTAATGAAGATGAGCAATATGTATGGGAGTCAAATGCCGATGTTTCATTTAGAATTAGTCTAGATCCTCGTGGCAATACTCTTGGTAGAGGTACTTCAATTATTTTGACTCTTAAGGAGGATTCTACAGAATTTCTAAGTTTCTCTAAACTTAAGGAGCTAGCTTTAAGATATTCACAGTTTACTAGTTTCCCAATATATATATATAATCCTGAGACTCCAAAAAAGGAAAAAACTGAAGATTCATCAGAGTCTTCTGAATCTGAGGTATCCAAAGGACGTTGGGAGCTAGTCAATGTTGAGAAAGCTATATGGTTACGCCCCAAGGAAGATATTACTTCTGAGGAATATACAGCATTTTATAAGAGCATTACACATGATTATATGGAACCTATGCGTCATTTACACTTTTCAGCAGAAGGTGAAATAGAATTTAAGGCTTTACTGTATATACCATCACATCCCCCTCATGATATGTTTGATGCTTATATGGGTAAATCTGGAAATATTAAGTTATATGTTAGGAGAGTTCTCATTACTGACAAGGTAGAGGATTTACTTCCAAAATATTTAAATTTTATTAAAGGAGTTGTTGATAGTGATGATATTAGTTTAAATGTTGCTAGGGAACATGTACAACAAAGTCGAATTATTAGAGTTATTAGTAAGAAGATTGTTCGTAAGATTTTGGATATGATTAAACAGATTCAAACAGAACAGATAAAGGCAGAGAAGACTCAAGAGGCTCAGGAATTAAGTAGTGAGGTAGATGAGTCTGAGTCTAAAGAAGAGAAGGAGAAGTTTAAGAAGTTATTAACTAGTTATGATAAGTTCTATGACATGTTCCATAAGAATCTGAAACTTGGTTGCTATGATGATGAGTCCAATCGTTCTAAAATAGTGAAATTACTTAAGTTTCACTCTTCAAAGAGCATTGATAAAACAATCTTCTTATCTCAATATATTGAACGTATGAAACCTGATCAAAAGACCATTTACTACATATCTGGTGATTCACCTTCTGCATTATTAAAGAATCCTTTGGTTTCTGTATTTTTGAAGCACGATGTTGAAGTAATATTCCTAACTGAAGGAGTAGATGAACCTTGTATTGCTAGAGTTCCTGAATTGGAAGGCTTTAAGCTATCAAGTATTGAGAAGAATGAAGTCCGTCCCTTCGATGAAACTGAAGATGAGAAGACTTATCATGAACGTCTTACCAAGCATTTTGAACCTTTACTGAAGTTCCTCAAGGATTCACTTTCACCAGATGTACTCAAAGTTGAAGTTTCCAAGCGCTTAGTTCATGATCCTGCTGTTTTGACAGCTGGACCATGGGGGCAATCTGCCTTTATGCAGAAAATACAAAAGGCTCAAACATTTGCTGATAATAGAAATATGAATATTAAGAATCGTCATATGGAGATAAATCCCCATCACATTTTAGTACAGAAATTGTTGAGTCTTGTACAATCAGATAATACTGATGAAGCAAAGTCTTTAGCTAGAACTATTCATAACCTTGCCACTATTGCTTCAGGGTTTGAATTGGATAATCCAAATGAATTTGCTTCTAATATGTATAAACTTGTCCTTACCTCGTCTGGTTTGAATCATAATGAGCAGATTAATCACTTGGACTTACCAGCAGTTGAAGGTAGTAGTGACAGCACAGAGAGTGGTAAAGATGTAGATGATGAAGCTGATGAAGCTGATGAAGCTGATGAAGTTGACAATCAAGTTGATGAATCAAAACGTGATGAGCTTTAATATGTAGAATAGGACTTTCATCAACTTTTGGAATTTTCGTTGCATTGACTAGTTATTTAGCTGTAGTTGACTAAATAGATCAATAATTTTTGACCTTTTTTACAATAAGATCTCACTAAATTGGAATTTCACAACTTTGTATCTATATAGACGAGTCAAGGTAAATATCAAATTTAGATATATCTGGGGTATCTCACAGCTCTACTTCAAGAGATTTAAAACTAGTTATTTCGGTGATTTCTAGTTAATTTCAGAGTATTTGGTTATAACTTGGCTTAGAAGTTTAAATACTTAAGTCTACAAATAAACAGTAAAACAAAAAAAATAAATTGATAGAATTATTTCAAGTATTTCCTACGTTAGAAAACATAATTTGAAAGTGTGATTAGGTTCAGTATTATTTTTATAAGCTCTTTAACTAACTTAGAACCTCAAATAATAGTTATCTAAGTTACCCATCTATATATCTCACTTCGTGAGTTCCAAATATATTTAAAGTAACTTCTTATTAAAAATTGACTTTTTGAAGTTTTCCGTGATTACTTAGGTATCACGAAATTTGATCTTTTATTTTCAAAAGTATTCTTTTTACATCTTATATATAATGTAGATATAATTATATAGTGAGATAACATTTGAAAAAATAATCCTAATTAATTTTTATTGTCATATTAGACTATAATACAATATTAAATTAATAGTATATGCTTTAGAAGAGCTTAATCGGAACTTTTTAAGGTGATCTATTTCATTTAGTTCTCTTCAAGGATTATTTCCAGGCATAAAAGATAGCAATAATGAATGATTATTTGTAATCATTGGTGTATTTGAAGATGTAGGAAGAGTATGAGGTGTTTGTGATTGCTGATATGTAAATGGATTAGGGGGATCACTACGTATTGGAAAGAAGTGATGATTTCTAAATGAAGACAATATCTTGTTACTAAATGTACTATTGACACTAGTACTAGATCCATTCCCATTAACTTTATGTGCATTATTACTATCTAAAGGTATACCATCATCCAAATCTTTCATTAAATTTAAGATTATTTGTTTTTCATTAATGTCTTTTGTCAGATCAAATGCTATATTAAGATGCCGCAGTGCCTTATCCTTCCTAGTAAGTTGAGCGTATATCTTACCAAGATATAGATGTATATTAGGCTCATTTGATGCTAGACGATGGGCTGCAGTTAGCATAGTTAGAGCTTCTTCATATCTTTCAAGCTCAAGCAATACAACTCCAGCATGATACTTCAGCCATGGATTTCTAGGATCTCTCAATATTCCCTTTTGAAATGTATTATAAGCTGTGAGAAAATCATGCGTTATAAGATAACAGAGCCCTAAATAGTGAATTAAAGTAGAATTATTGGGGAATATTTGCAGAGCAATGTTAAAATGTGTTCTAGCTTGATAATATTCCTCACGTTTAAACCATACATAACCTATTCCCCAATGAGCCCTGTGACACCTTGGGTCCAATTTTAAGGCTCTCTGATACATTTGAATAGCTTCATCATATTTCTCTATGATCGAAAATTCATGCCCAATTAGTGTATATGCATATATATATCCTGGGTTATATTGTACGGCCTTTTTGAAACATTTAATTGAACTTTCATATTCTCTATGAAGTGAAAAACAATTTCCAATCACAACCCAGAGTTGAGGAACATCCTTCTCAACTAACTGAAGAACTAAATTTGCCAAATTTATTAATTCAACGCTCCTTTTCAATTGCCACAAGCAAGAACTATATAAATCTAAACAATTTATCCATTGCTGGCGATTATCATGTGGGTTTATCTTAGAGCATAAATTATTGCACTCTTCCCATAAACTCGATTCAAATAAAGCCTTTACATGTAATTCTATCACCAGGCTAAGTCTACTAAGAGGTTCTGGGAAAGACTCAATAGCTTTAATTACGCCGTTACATTGATACCATTCCGATTGATACAGTAATTTTGCTAAAGGTAATAATATCTCAAATATTGAACCAGATCTTAGCTCACAACTAGAATCTCTATATTTATTTTCATTATTACATTTAATATCTACCATTGCTTTATTTACCCTATCTGAACCAATCACATTCCATTTTGCTGTTGATTCTGAATTTTTAAAGTTATTGTCAAAAGATTTAGAATATGGCCATTTTAAAGAAGTTGCTATATGTCCACTTTGTACAGACTCTAACCATAAATAAAATGATTTATATCTATATTGTTGTCTAGGAGAACTGAAATCCTCTAAGTTGTAAAAAAAATCTGCAATATTCAAACATATACAGTCTTCACTTTCAGAAGTTCCTCTCAAAGTTACGATTAGATTTCCATCTTGAACTTTCTTAACAGTCCACCTGTTTGACTCTTCAGCATAGATAGATAAACAAGATGAGAGACTACCATTAACACTTATATTCTCTAGTTCATAGTACTTTTCGCTCCAAGTATTCAAGCTACAACAAATATTTGCCAATTCTTGGGGCATTTGGCATGACAAATAAACTAAGCGTTCATGAGCTTTCCATAGTATTGGATTCCAATCAACAGCTATCACATAACAGTATAAAGCAGCCAATTTTAAATCTAACAGTTCAAATAACTTTCCCATAAGATAAAGCCCAGCAGACTCTCCGGGAATCTTTAAAGAGCCATTATGAATAGATTTAATTAGTAAAATTGGATTGCTACATAGAGATAAAAACATATCTGATGCTGTTTTATTATTGGAATTTACTATAGGTGTTCCTTTCCATGACTTTGGGGATATTGAAGGAGATATTGTCGAATTATTTAATAGTTCAGACAATGTCCCGACAAAACAACTTGTAAATATATTTTCAGCCTCCTGTATCTTCCCAAGTTTAATGCAACATTGAGTTAAAAGATATCTGCAAAGTAATTCAGACTCATCTAAGTTATTATTTCCTTCTTCAGAAGGTTGAGTATTCTCTGTATAATTTTTTTTATTCAGTCCTTCCTTTAAAAACTTATAGGCTTGAGTAAAATTGACTTCTCTGAGACAAGTTTGAGCCAATGATATACAAGTATCTCTGTCATTATTTAAGCTATAAAGGATTTCACTCCAAAAGGAAATATGGTCTGAAAGTTGCCACCTTCCAAGATAATCCAAAATTCGCAATATTTCGTGTTCTGCCATATTGGCTAAGTGCCTTTGTTAGCACGAAAACAGACTCCCCTACAGATAAAAACCACAACCTATGGTTTGTCTTATATTAACTTTCCTTGAATTCTTTTTCCTAAAGGGGGGGAGAAGGAAAAGAAAAATTGACATAGAGTAAGCAGCCCACAAACAGAAATATTTCACTATGCCGGTGATAAAGGCGCTAAAAATCCCGCAGACTTTGCAATGGTACTAGTAATGGGCAAATCTAAACTACTACTACTCCTCTTAAAGATCCAAAGATCTTTAAAAAAGTAAAAATGAATGAAGATAACTCTGTACCTGAGGTAAATACCTCAGAAAGGGATAAAGATATCTCTACCTATATCTCAACATATCATCGAAGATCTTCTGATGGAGTAAAAAATAAGTCTCCAGCTCCAATACAAATAACTATGGAACAGATCTTACGCGAATCCTTGCTTCACTCACAAGAAATAGATGAAGGTAGGAATTTAGCAATAACTAAGTATGGTTCTGTGGAGCTACAGGATAGAGATGAAATAGATGACTACAGAATTAAAAGGAGGAAAGAATTTGAGGATGCTATACGTAGAAAAAAGTGGCAAATTGGTATATATTTGAATTATGCTAAGTGGGAAATAATACAAGAGGATTATAATAGGGCAAGGTCAATTTTTGAGAGAGCTTTACAGGTAGATTATGAGAATACAGTTATATGGAGGCGTTATATACATATGGAGATTGTAGTTGGGAATATAAATGGAGCCAGAAATCTTTTTGAACGAGTAACTAAGCTTTTACCTCGTCAAGATGAATTCTGGTATAGATATTGCCAAATGGAGGAGATCCTATGTAACTATATTAATACTCGTTATATATATGGTAAATGGATTAAATGGAAACCTGATGACAAGGCTTACCTATCTTATATAAAGTTTGAGGAACGTTGCAAAGAGATAGATTTGGCTCGCAGAGTATTTATTGATTATATTTCTAGTAGACCAAGTGAGGTAGCTTTCATTTTATTTGGTAAATTTGAATTACTTCATGATAATTTGAAAGGTGTAAAGCAGGTATACCAGTTAGCTATAGAATACTTAGAAAATAATGAAGAACTTAGAGTAGATTTTGGTGCAAAACTATTTTTGTTTTTTGCTAATATAGAATTAAATCAGAATTTGTTTGATAATGCAATAGATATACTTAATAAAGGTCTAGAATTAATTGCAACACCTTTAGAGAGAGTGGCTCTCAAGGAACAGTTGATGTCACTTCATAAAATACAAACCGAAGAGAGACTTGATGAAAGTAGTTTTTGGATTAATGAAAAGTCTGATATGTACATGGAGGCAATTAAAGAAAATCCTTTAGATTATGACACTTGGTTTGATTATGGAATATTTGCTATTCACTACTTGGATTCTAATTCTATACTGCAATTATCTAAAGAACTTATAGAAAATCCCCCACCTGTGAATGACTCATTTATATGGGAAAAGTTTATGTATTCATGTTTATTATTTGCCAACTATTTAGAGAAATCTCAAAATTTAGATGAAACTAAGGAAATCTTTGAGAAACTTGTAAAGTGGGTTGGTGGGACTACCATAAGGAAGATGTCATATATTGATGAAGAACGTATTAAGTCTTCTGAAGTAGTACTATCAGACATTTATAGGTATTATGCAGAATTTTATATTCGTCAATTAGATTTACAAAAGGCTAGAACTACTTTAGGACAGGGACTTGGTAAAACATCATCTCCTGACTTATTTCGCTATTATATTGATATGGAATATAAGCTGGGGAATCTAGATAGATGCAGGATCTTATATACCAAGTTTATTGAATCCAATCCTTTGTCTGCCAAAATATGGTCTGATTTCATGGAATTTGAATATAAGTTGGAGGAGCTAGAAAGAGCTATGAAAATTGCAGAGTCAGGAATTGCAATGCCTGAATTAGATACCCCAGAAATTCTTTGGAAGGGTTATATAAATATATTGCTGGAAAAAGAGAATCTAGAAAAGGCTAAAAGTATATATGAGAGACTACTAGAGAAAACACAGCATCCCCAAGTAGTGATAGACTATGCTTCTTTTCTAACTTGGAAATTTAATTCTGTAGATCTTGCTAGGAATTTCCTGCAGAACACCTTACAAATATATAAGCAACAGGAATTAGACTACGAACGGTATACTATTTTGAGATTTTGGTTACTATTAGAAGAGAAAATTCAGGTAACTGGTATACATAACACAAAAGAGAATAACATTTGGATATCAAAACTTAAATCTATGCAACCAAGAATAGAAACACAGCCAAGTGTGAAAAAAGGAAATAATTATATTGAAGCAAACATAATATATGTATTTCCTGAAGATGAATTTACAGATTCTAAGGTACAACAAGACTCAGAATCTATACAAAAACGAAGTGCTCCTTTCAAATTACTAGATGCAGCAAAGAGATGGAAGCAGAGTATTGGAAATGATTAGACATTCAAATTACAAGAATAGTTGAAATTGAAATATAGATTATAGTGCTATTATAAAATCCCAGTGATTGTTTACACTTTAGTCATTGTTTAAATATATGCACATAAAGATACTCATAAGATTCAAATTTATGTAGTCACAACCTCAAAATTTATTGAAAATACAAAAGAATAAGTCACTTTAAGGTATAGTATGTATTACAATATTGAATATTCAAATTGCAGTTTGTATTAATATTTTATTTTTAAAAGAAAGGGTACTTTTTGAGAATAATTTAGATGTAGAAACTTCCAAAAAGTATAACCAAAAATATATACAACCTTATCTTTTAATAAAGTTATATCCATATAAGGAATGAAAAGTTTGAGTCATATTTAATATAAGTACCAGTCTAAGATCCTCCAAGAGGTGCTTGAGGTCTATCAGGTGAGTTATTCTCATCCAAAGAAGAAAGGCTAGAGGTTGACCACCAGGTATTCATTCTTACAATCAAATAATGCAAAATTAACTTCAATAAATCCTTCATATCAAAAAGGAGTGTAGATGTTCGTCTATATTGATGTGAACTTGCACCCTCATTAAATGATGAGTTTAAATTATTATATCCATTATAAGTAGATCTTTGGGTGGGTGTACTTCTGTCATTATCAGTAAACCTGTTATGTATATCTGAAGATTTTAAATCTGCATTCAAAAGATTTCCAGGGCATAGTCTATGTGGGTTGGTAAGATTTTCACTTACAGAATCTCTAGAATTCCTCAATGAGTTACTGATCAACTCACTATGTATAAGTGATGACGATTTAAGAGGAGATGTCACAGGTCCACTTTCTCCTGATAAGTTTACATCCATCTCTTCTCTACTTGGGGATATAAATTGTGGAGATAGATATTGCCTGGCTGTTTGGAACTGAGTCATACTATCATTCTCATTTTCAGAATAATTTTGATTAGGAGTATCATTTAATATGTTTGTATATAAGTTATCTGTAATTGAGACTTGTTGTTCAAGAGATTTTAACTGCTGAAGTTTCTTTACAGCAGCAGGAGGTATACCAGGAGTTCTGCAAATTGGGCAAGTAATGTCGTTTTCAAGCCATCGTCTTAAACATTGATAATGGAATACATGTCCACAAATAAGCCTCTGGGATTCCGAACTTTCTAGGGTTTCACGGCAAATAACACAGATATAAGTTGAAGGATCACAAAAGCTAAATTTAAATGTATTATTTTCATCCTTATTTGTTTTCGAAATATTCCTTTTAAAGGATTCCCCACCTGAATGAATAGATGATGTAATCATATCACAATCAATATGTTCCATTGTATTATTTCGCAGTATAGAATCAATTGTAATTCGATAATGGATCTTATTATATGCTAGTACTACATATTTAAAAGCTGTTCTAAGTTTAAACCATCCCAAACTAATCCAAATAATCATTTCCCAAAAGGATCTACTTGTTCCCCATGCAATTAGTACATGTAAATATGTAAAAAGTGTAAAGATATTCATAGAAATATCTACAAATTGTTGTATATAAAAACTCCAGTCTTCAACATTTCCTTTAATATTAGATAATACACTTCTAATGCAAGGAAGGCGAATTAAGGTTTTTATCCAAAGCATAAACAAACTAATTGGTTCATAGGCTATATGTAACTTTAGTGAGTAACCCACATCAAAAAAAAGACCATGGCCAATAACACTCAAACAAATATACATTAGAAATAACAAAAACAGGTATAAAGTTGCTTCGGAAGATACTGAAGAATTATGTTGTCTTCTATTATCCATTATATTAAAAGGTGTCAAGTATCTACCAGAGATTGTCCTAGAAACTACCCATAAAGGTAAATATTTATGGAAACTTTCTCTTATATATTGTCTAACTCTCAAAATTAATATTTCTATATATCTGCAAGCTTTATTATACATATTCATTTTATTAACAAAAGATATATTATCTCTAATTGGAGTAGGTGAGGCTGGCTGTGAAGTAAACTGTACAGTTTGTACTTCAGGTGATGTATTTGATGAACTTCTAATAAAAAGTCCATTAATTCCCCCAAATGCCACAGAATTCTCAACTCTATCTTCGATATTAGCCAGACAAACTCTAATACACGCAAATGGAGTCAACCACAAAACCCAACATGCTATATCTATTACATTAAAACCAGAAACAATTAATATGTAAGGTAACGAACTTAATACAAAATCTGCAATGACTATGCGTGAATGCCGAATTTCATAAGATTTCAATTCTCCTAAAAACACCTTGGTACAGATCTTATGAAAATTTATACAAAATCCAATAATTATATATATAATAAAAGGAAGGGCTAGATGAGCCACATCCCATAAATCACTATTTCCACTTATAGACCTAAATACAAAGAAATTTAAAAAATTATGCAATTATCTAATAGTATAGAAGTCATTAAGATTAGCTTATAGAACCAGATTTATGGGAGTCAATGTCAAGTATACCAAACTAAAAGAAGTAAAGAAACCTCTAACTTACCAGAAATTACATGCTAATGTACTACTAACTAGTCCACATATTGGAAGCAGTTTTGACATTAATAAATGAAATTTTCTGCAATCTCCCTTAGACAAAAAAAAAAAAAAGAGCTTGTACAGAATATAAAGAGAAAAGCTCTAAGGTTTTTGGTAATTAACGCGCCTTGATAACCCTAGACCCCAATCTATGGTCCCAACTTTTGTGCAGAAAGTACAAATTTAGAATTTTAACAAAATGAACAGAACTTTGTACTAATTAGTGAATAAAACTAAAGATGAAAAAAAAACCAATAATTAAGGATTTTAATAAAGATATATTTGACTTTAAAAGTCCCCACTTTGATGCTAAGAAAGCTTTAGAATATCCTGAGTTGGTGAAACTACCCAACCCAAATATTGAATCACTAGATAACTTGGGGAAAGCTTCTTTATTATTTCCATTCGGCATACAACCTCTTAAAAACTTAGATAAAGTACTTAACACTATAAATAATCGTGAGGAATCTATGCAAACCCTTAAGAATAACGAATATAAAATCAAAATGAAACGGAAATTCCAAAAAAGTAAGGAATGCTATTACAAGATACTGGAAAAAATAAAAAGTGAATTTATGACTTGTCCACCATCTGATAAGAATAAATTTGATATTGGATCATTGGTAGAAGTGACAGATGTCTTGTCTGGCTACAGTGTAAGTTTAGCATGTAACTTTAACTATCAATAAATATGATTAGCTTGAAATTATTAGCAGTTTATAGGTAAAATAAGTTTTGAAGACCAAACTCATTATATGGTTGATAATATAAAAAACTTTAATGATTCAGAATTACTGGATACTTCGACCTGGAGAATAATATCGTAAGTTTTTAAGAATATCGCAGAACAAAACACATTATGTTTTTATTGGTTAGCAGGAAAGAACATCATAATATTCGAGTCATAAAATAAGAATTAAACATAAAACTAAATATTTTTGTTTCAATATAAGTTTATAACCTCTGCAGCATGCTCTTGACTTGAATATTAACAACTACTAAGTTCCTGAGTGAGTTATATTTATTCCAGAGAGTTTGTGCAAGATTTTCTTCTGCATATTTAAAGTTTAATATTTCTATATGTATGGGACTGACTAAATAGTTTAAAAGCTTTAGAAGTTCGGAATTTTGAATATCTTCATTATTACATAATGTTAAGTGATCTAAATTTATGAACAGATCTCTGAAGTAAGTATGATTAGCCATTATAAAATCATTTGTTAAACCTTGTACGTTATTTATTGTCAATGACTTGAGTTGTTTACTCATATTTTTAGATATAGCTAGAAATTCCTCATTTGAAAGGCCTAAAGAAATACTTGCTCTCAAAGTAATTTGTTCAAGTTGAGGAAATACCTTTGAGTTTAAAGCTTCAATATATTTTGTATGACTTTCTCTAGATGTAAGCAACGAGAGATCTAAAGTTAGATTTCTTAAATATTTGCAATATATGCCTATTTTCTGAATTAGATCATTACAAAGTTGTTGGTGTCCATTTAAACTAATAGTAAGGGTTTTGAGATTGTGACAATTAGCAATACAAAGTAAGACATCTCTGGTAACAAGATTAGCTAGACCATCCAATTCTAAAGTCTCCAAACTCTTCTCATTTTGCTTTAAGATACAACATAATGATAAAGGTATACTTCCTCCTCCAGTCATGCTACTACTTATATTTAAGGAAATGATTAAATCATTTATTTTAGATTCCAAATCCCCCATATTAATATCTTCAGACTCCTCATTATTCATATTAACTCTCTGTTTTTTTGTGCAAGCTTCTTCAGAATATTCATCTGTTAAAGAAAATGTTGAAATATTATCTAGAATTGATGAAGAAGATTCTTTAATTGTAGAATTTTCAATATATTGGTCTAAATTGATGCTTTGACTTAAAGAGAGACTTGTTAGTGAGGAAGTATTTGAATTACTAAACCTAAGAGCTAAATAATATAGTGATTTGACTGATAACATTGGACACCAAGATAAATCCAAACATTTAATTTTCAAAAGTCGGTTCATTAATAGAAAACATGAGTAGTCTGTAATACCTGCACAACTTCTTAAAATTAAGTTTTCAATATTAGGTGAAGATATTGATAATATTTTAATTATACTATCATTAATATTTAAACTGTAACGTAGATCTAAATGTAAGAGATTTGGTAGAATTGAGAATAATGCTGATAGTATTTCACAAGAGAATTTACATCTCCCCAAAATTAATTTTTCCAAAAGTAAATTACCCATTAAATTTATTTTTATATCTTCATCTTTGATGCTATCACAAGATGAAATATTTAATTCCTTTAAAAATATAGCAGATTCCAGAAGATTAGTAAATGTTGAACCTTTTAAATTACGACAATTAGATACATTTAATCTCTCAATTTTAGGAGCAAGTTTAATAATATAACCTAAGTCTGTTATTTGTGGACAATTGCTTACATCTAATACTGTCAAGTTACTTACACTATGCACAAAGGTAGGTGAAAACATATATGGAGAAAAAGCAGAATCAGTAACCAATTTACAGCCTGATATATAAAGTTCTCTCAATTTTCCACAATTATTAATTGTTGAACGTATTAGTCTGTTGTTAACCTGTAGGCAATTACTGAGATCCAAGATCCTTATATTTGGACTATGGAACAAGACATAGTTCAATGCACTGGTCTTTACACCACTACATCCACAAAGCTTAATAGTTTCACGATTTGGGCCACTCAATCCAAATAGAAAAGATTCTGTGATAGCTACTCCTTGATTTCTTAGACATTGGTATATCTCATTAATAGCCCTGTCAGAATAATTCCTCAAAATAGGTTTGAATAACCTTCCATTAGATAATCTCACTACCTGAGGCTCCAAAAAGCCATTTAGATAAGTTGTATTATTAATATTGACTACAGATTCTAACATCATATATTTTATTAATACCTTATTTCCTTTGAGGATTTTCCTAAAACTGTGGCGCTATAAATATTAGTGTTTAGCGCCTAAAACACAGTATCGTAATACCATCAAAAGGTCTGTTTCTAACTTTTCAATATTTTTACAAATAAGATTGAGCTTAAAATACAAAATTTATTGTCTTAGTGTTGATATTATTCATTTAACACTATTATAAGAGTAGATTTTGATGTGACCTTCTGAGATATAAGCGTTACTTTCTATTCCTTAAAACTGGAATAATCCCAGGTATTTGAATTAACAGATTCTGAAATATTAAATTAAGAAGATGATTAAGAAATGGACTATTATACTGAAGTACAATTTGAGGAACAGTTTGATTCTCAAATATCTGATACTGTAGGCCAACAAAATTCATTGTCCAAGATAACTGAGAACTTGAATAATCTGAACAATGATAAACTTATAGAACCAATTAAGAAACGAAGAAATATAGAAGATATATATACAAACCAAATATCTAGGCTATGTACAGTATTTGAAAGAAATTTTAAGGTTCTAAGCTTTGAAGATATAACTAGAATTCAAAAATCTCTTATTGAAGAGACAATGGAAATTTTGGGAACTTCTGAATGTGTATCATTCTTTCTCCTATTTTGCACTAGATGGGAATTGGATAGTCTAACACAGGAGTGGTTTTCAGATCAAAATAAAGTATTAGAAAAGTTTGATATATCAAAAGTCGACGCTTTTGATAATGGTCCATTTAATGATATAACTATTTCAGATGAGTCTTTTACTAGTAGAGAATTCTATTGTAATATAATTGCAGATACTGTAAAATATAATGAGACATTTTCCTTAAAATGTGGACATAGATACTCTAAAATTTGCTGGAAATCATATTTAGAAATATCTCTGAAAGAAGGAATACCCTGTATTTTTAATTTGAGGTGTATAGGCTGTAATTTCCTTATTCCAAGAGAAGTTTGGAAAATGTTTTTGACTGAAAGTGATATGATTACATTTGATAAATTTTGTATACGTAGCTTTGTGGATTATAAGAGAGCACCAATTAAATGGTGCCCTGGAGTCGACTGCAACTTTGCATTGGAATTAATATCAAGTGCATTTGGATCATGTGATGTTAAATGTAACTGTGGTGTTGAATTTTGTATTTATTGTAGTAATGAACCACATTGGCCAATTCCCTGTAAAATTATTGCAAAGTGGAATGAGAAGAACAAAGGAGAAGCTGACAATATATCTTGGATTTTAGATAATACTAAATTATGCCCTAAATGCAAACAATATATTGAAAAAAATCAAGGTTGTGTTCATATGAAGTGTCGTTGTAAATTTGAATTCTGTTGGCTATGTTTAGGTGATTGGAGTAAGCATAGCAATGTAGATGTTTATAAATGCAATATCTTTGAATTAAGAACAATAAAAGGAGGAAAAGAGAATTTACATGATAATTCTATAGAACGTTATGTACACTACTTTGAAAGATATAGAGTTCACTTACAGAGTCAGAAAGCAGCTGAACTTTTTTTATATAATGAAATACCAATATATACTGAGAAACTTAATATCAATTTTTCTGATCCTCTAGCTGGGGAGTTTCTCAAGAATGCAGTACTTCAAACTATTCAGGGTAGAAGGTTAATTAAATGGACCTATGCTTATGGGTACTTTGCATTGTGGAAAGATGGGAAGACTAAGAGTTTGTTTGAGTATCATCAAGGACAATTGGAGAAGACTCTTAATATTCTACAAGATATGGTTAGTACATTTGGTACTTATTATACAGGAATGAATGAAGATATTCCTAAGAAAACTGAGAACTCTCATTTTCTTCAAAGCTTTTTAGACTACAAAACAAGACTTGTAGATTTAACAAGGGTTGTTAGATCTTTCTTTAATACAGTATCCCATGCACTTGAATATGATTTCGTATACAATATACAGGAATAACTACATAGCAACTTTATTTTATAATTAGTAAATTTAGTGCTTATATACTTATAATACTCTAAATCTAACAATAATCCTATTATCTTAAGCTTAGTAGATTCCGCGTAATATGTAGTATTAACTATATGTTGGCGCCATTTTTCTGAAACGTTTCCTTCACAATTTTGGAAGATAAAGGTTCAGGGATGCAAGACGATTCGACACAAGTGGACCCTTATGACATTCTTGCAGTTAATATCGATTCAAGCCAACAGGAGATACGTAGTTCATATCGCAAACTTTGTAAATTATTGCATCCAGACAAGATACACAACTCCAAATTAAGTGATATTGAGAATTCTCAACAACAATTTATAAGGATTAATAGAGCTTATTCAATATTATCTAATCCTGTACTTAGAAAATTCTATGATCGATATGGATTTCAATATTTATCTGTAGCCGAAGACGCTATTAACTCAGCAACATTTAAAGATGATATACAAAACAATGAAAGTAACTCAATTATTTTATATGATAATCAGCTTAAGAAATTGGAAAATAAGGTTAAACGTAATATAAGGACTAATAAGAACATATCTGTAAATATTAATTCACCTCAGGGAATAGTAATAATTACCTACCTAACATGGCCATTTCTATATCATTACCAAAAACCTGTATATGCAAGAAACAAAAATCTACTTATTAACTTACTACCAACTACAAGCCAGACAATTTCACAGATATCCCTTAGATTTCCTATAAGTAACTTTTTTAAGAAGAGCAAGGAGTCTACGACTTCACTGGATATTGTTTTATTAAACAACTTTGTTCACCCCAATAATCTTAGAAAAAGAGCTTCTATCAATAGCTCAATTCACTACATTCTTAATAAATATTTTGGAAAAGGCATTTTATGTTCATTGCATATGGATACACCTTATCTTGGTATTTCCCCAGTTAAAGGTGAGTGTATTGTCAAATATCCAATGACTGCAGTTGAGTTTGCCGGAATAAATCAAATAGATATCATTAGCAATTCTCAAATGCAATTTAAGGTTAGCTTAGAGTGTGGAATATCAAATTACAAGGGTTATGATAATTTAACAAATATACTGGGATCTTTTTCTGATTCTGATTATGTGGTTGAGAAGAGAGGCTGTATAATTACAAATAAAATTGTTAATGAGTATATGTTTCCTAAGTCTAACATTCCTTTACTTGATATATCAATTGAAAATCCAATGATACAAATGATTGGAACTCAGTTGAAATGGAAATCCTGTTTATCTTCATATGCATCAACTATTGAGACTAGTATAGGACTTGGGAATTATAGTGGTGCTGAAGTCAAAATTCAAACAGATTTACTGAACATCGAAAGTAGGTTCCTAACTTTCTCCCAACGGATTTCTACACTTTTCTTCTACTTAGCTGATAGATTTAGAACAAAAATGTCTACATTGCAATCAGAAATTACTTATAGATTTTTTGGAAATAATCCTGAATTTTTAATACAAACAAAGTGCACAATTTTAACTGAGAATCTAAACTATTGGTCAATTAATCCTAGTATCTCTTCATTAAATGGATTGAATCTAGAATTAGGATATGAATGGGGATTTATGGATAAAATCGACTTGGAAGACGATGATGAAGATGATATCAGTGACAATTCATCAAAAAATCAATTTATTAAAGAATCTCGTATTTTTTATGGAATATTAATACAGAATTATTCATATCATTTAATGATCAAGTATACTAGACACGGGCTTAATTGGCAATTTCCTTTCTTGTTATATAGCTGGAAACCTAGCAATACTACTAGCCAAATATATCCCATTACATACCAAATTCCTCCTCTGTATAATCAATATGTAGATCTAAAAACAAAGAATTCAACTTTTCTTTTAGAGTTTATAATTAGGAATTTTTATATTTTAAGTTTCCTCACTTCAGCAACTCTACTCCCTGTACTAGCTTTGAAGTCGATTTCTTCAGAATCAAAAGGATTTCTACTAAAGTATATTGGCAGAACTTTAGATTTCATTAATTCAATATTCTATGTTAATAATGTAAACTATAGTAGTAAGAAAATCTTTAGAGAACAAAGGACTACTCCCAATTTTTATGAGACTGAGAATGGAATTTCAGTTAAACTAGTATCATTGGATTATATGTACAAACCTCTTGCGGATGAAAATAGGGCCAAAGAAGTAAGTTGTAGTGGATTAGTAATTCAAGAAGCATTGTATGGGCCTATTGAAGGGTTTATTGAACTATTAAGAGATGATGATAATTCTCTAGAGTTACTTAAAAATTATGTTCAAAGCATCAAATATAAAGTTCAGCCTATTGGATCACATATATCTCAAATAGAGGAAATTGTGATTTTAAATGTAACCGATTTTTTAATGGCTAGAGTAAAACATTCTGCTATTGAGTTATCATCTGTGACTAAAAAGGGACTTCTTTCATATGATTCTATTCTGCATTATAAAAATTTAACGACTCAGGACTTTCTCTTAAAATCTCGTTTCACACTATTTATCAAATATATCTATGGAAACAAAGTAATATCACGTTTTTACGATGATTTAAGTCCTATAATTATACCTTAAGTAGATAAAGTACTTAACTCTTTATTTTATAATTTTTTTTTTCTTTTTAATAAAAATCATTTCCACGAGTGATACATGGACGTCTTCATCACCGGTATTACCTAATACACCAAAATATAAAATAAAAAAAAAAAAAGAAAAAAGCAAAAATTCACGATCTAGGTATATACAAATTTATGTACACAATTTCTATTTTTGAAGGATAGATAAAGTTTTGAGTGGTCTGAAAATAATTTAGCAAATGTTAAGAGACAAGCTTCGTCATCTTAGTGCCCCTGTAATACCACGACAATTGTTTACTGAAATAATAAGAAGAAACAGAACAACAGCTAGAAATCTCATATCTAATATAGTTTTGAACCAACTTAATTGTCAAGTTCTTATTCACTACCCTATTTTACTGGATAATTCAAGATATAAAAGATTTTTATCTAATAGCTATATTGGCAATATTAAGAATATTGACAACCATAGAGATATTATAGACCAAAATCTAATAAATGACAAGGAGGATTCTATTGAGATTAATTCTATTAAGGATTTAACTGAAGTAGAACTTACTCGAGATAATATAGAGAATAAATATGAAAATCATGGGGAATCAGAATATGGAGATGACAAAGACAAAGATATACATGAGTCTATTTTAATGGACAATGAAAAATCTATTGAAGATCAGATATTTGGGATAATTAAAGCATACTGCTCAGAGAATACACAACTTGATTACAAAACGAATTTGATGGATATAGATACTATTGAAGAAGGACGTAAGTGGGACTCTTTAGATAGCGTGGAACTTATTTTAAGTCTTGAAGAACACTTCGGAATTCAAATCCCTGATGACATAGCTGATAATATAAAGTATGTAAGAGATATTATTGAAGCTGTATTAAATGCTCTAAAAGAAGCTAAGTGAAAATGTTACATTGAGAATAATGCAAGAACAGAAAATAGTAGATTCTTACTATTTGAGCACTTAGATTACGAATGATAAGCCATCTTATATTGTCAATCCTTTACTCTCATAACCAATGCATAGTTTGGAATATTAACTAACATTGTGAATAATACAATATAATTGCTTTCTTAGATAATAATTAAGTATTCATTAAATTAACTTTAAAATGTAAACTAGACAACGATTAAAATAACACTTTTTATTAAATATTTTGCAAAAAAAAATTGCTTGAGATATTGCACTAGATCAAGGCTTAGCTATATGATGAAGATACTTATATTTTGTTGAATTTTAAGAGCAAAAAACTTGTATTTTAAATTAATATTGGAAATATAAATATACAAGGTTGTATTGGTTATTTTGAGGATTGTAGCGTTTATTCCAAATATCTCACTTAGATTAAAATTTAACCTACATTTTAAGTAGTTTTGATACTTTTTGATAGATTTTGTTTCCATCAAAATTTTAATTACTGAACTTCTACCCCACTAACCTTATGGTTCTCTTGAAATATATTAGTGGTAGTGAAGAAAATAGTACAAAAGAAATATTAGTTTCTGCTTATTATAATTGATAATATTTAATAGGTTAAAAACATATTGATATTTTATCCACTTTAGGGTATAGGACTAAGTTCATGTGACAGATTATTTAGCTATATGGATGTTTAGTTTATAGTAGAAATGTAAAGATATTACTTTAGCACCTCTAATTTCTAAATTTCCCAGTATCTATTCTAACTAGGACTTCAGCTATAATTATTTTATAATTATTAATTACTGATATTTAAGCGGTTTGCAGCTGTAACCTAGGATATATAGACATTGCCATTAACTCCTGTAAAAGTAATTTACAAGCGTAAGGAAGACAAACTTGACTAATTTGAGATTTGTTACTGCATACTTTGCATTCATAATGCTGTTTTCCTAGGTCAGCAGTACAAATAAGGCCACAAAGTTCACATACATGAACCCTGTATGCATCACACTGATCAAAAAGTCGCTCTTTAAGCATTTTTGCAGCTCCATGTGAGATCATGCAGTCACGTTCCATCTCACCAAAACGAAGGCCTCCTTCTCTAGATCTACCTTCTCTAGGTTGTCTTGTCAACATCGTAATAGCCCCCTTTGCTCTAGCATGAATCTTGTCATCAACCATGTGTTTTAAGCGTTGATAATAGGTTGGGCCTATAAAAATTCGAGACTCTAATTGTCTTCCAGTATGCCCATTATACATAACTTCATTTCCATTCCTTTGAAAACCAGCAGCATGTAACCTATTTGATATTTCTTCAACAGTGACTTTTGTGAAAGGTGTAGCATCACCTTCCATGCCTTCAATAGCACAAGTCTTACCGAGTATACATTCAATAAGATGCCCAATAGTCATTCTTGAAGGAATAGCATGAGGATTCATAATTATATCTGGTACTATCCCATCTTGAGTAAATGGCATATCTTCCATTCTATATGTAATCCCAATTGTACCTTTCTGGCCATGTCTTGAAGCGAATTTATCACCAATATGAGGCACCCGAATTGTTCTAACTTTAACTTTTGTAAATTTGACTCCTTTGCTATTGGTACTTAAAAGAACCTCATCTACAATCCCATGTTCTGAGCTTCTCAATCCAATAGAGCAATCGCGTTTTGTAAGGCGTTCAATTCGGTTATCTCGTTCTTCTGGAGGAATAGGTCCAAACTTTCCTATAATAATATCATCACCTAAAACTCGATTTCCAGGTTCAATAAGTCCATCACGATCAAGGTTTCCATAATTCCCAAAGCGAAGTCCGCTCACTTCATCTGGATTAGGCAGCTCAAATGCTTCAATCAGATTACTCCCTATTTGTTTCTCCTCTGAGACATAAGTCCTAAAAAAAACTGAGCGGAATAGTCCTCTATCAATAGATGATTGATTCATAATCAAACTATCTTCCTGATTGTAACCTGAATAACACATAATACCTACTATACAGTTAATACCTGCAGGAAGCTCTCTAAATCTCATATATGTCATGGCTCTAGTTGTAACTAAAGGTTTTTGAGGATAGTATAAAACATAACCTAATGTATCCATCCTCACATTGTAATTGCTAGTATATACACCCATTGCTTGTTTACCCATAGCACTTTGATAAACATTCCTAGGGCTCTGATTATGATCTGGAAATGGAATGATACTTGCACAAATTCCCAAAATTAAGGATGGATGAATTTCACAATGTGTGTATGTACTACAATAGCCACGAGCATCGCGTAGATCATTCATAAACATGGCAATCATTGCAGTTTCCTCCTCTTCGCAATCAATATACTCTATTATCCCCGATTTGATTAGATCATCCCAAGTAAAATCAGAATCTCTTGAAATTCCACCTTCAGGTAAATTAACTTCAGATAAAATTTTCATATCTTCATTAGAGTTATTTCCTGGTATTTTAATTCCCAAAAGTGTTGCTATATGAGACTTACGAATCTTTAGTTCTCCATCCTCACCTACAATGTATAGAGGTCTCATAGATCTTCCTGCATCTGTAAATAGCTTTACCTCACGATTGACAACATCTAAAACAATAGAAGTCTCATAGGGAATTTCCCCACTCCTTCTAATCATGCGTAAGTTGGTTATAGAGTCCTCAGAATCGTCAAAACAGCCAACCCAATTACCATTCAAGAAAACTTTTATTTTGTCCTTAATATCCTCGGGTGGAACTTCATCTATTGAGTCCATTCCCCATTCATCTAAGAAAGTTCTAATTGCAAATGGACGATAACCAACAGAGATTTCACACATTAAAGCCAAGTTCTTTACTAAACCTACAGCATGACCTTCTGGAGTCTCAGCTGGACAAATCATTCCCCAATGGGTATTATGAAGCTGTCTAGGCTTAGCTAATGTTCCTTCACGGCCCAAAGGTGTATTCAATCGCCTCAGATAAGATAAAGCTGATGCAAAAGTAAGACGACTCAGTACCTGAGCAACACCAGTTCGAACTATTTTCCCATCACGATCTTTACCCCAATTACCTGTAGCAAATTGATATTGTAAAGTTTGTGTAATATAAGAAGCTGACCTAATTACCCCAGCTACATCAAATTCTTTACCATTGTCAATATTTCGTTGTAAGAGGCGTCTCATATCCTTCATCATCTTCCTAAAAGACTGACCAAATGAAGCTGCTACAAGGGGTCCTGCTAAATCCAGCCTTTTTTTACCAAAATGATCTCTATCATCTTCAGGAACTCTTCCCAATGCTCCCATACATAACCTATGGACCATATAACCTATAAAGTAAGCTTTACGAAATTCACATCCTATAGTTACACCAACATGAGGTAACACCTCCCTCTCTAACAATTCTCGTGCATATTGAATCCTCTTCTCACGAATTGCACCAACAGTAGGTCCACGCTTCCCAATAAAATCTAAGCATACCTCCTGGCTTGAAAATTCAAATGTTTCTTCCAAAGATGGACGCAAAATAGCTAACATCTGCGAGTCACTAAAATCGTAAACACACCTTAGTAAAATATCCTTATCAGATAAAACCCCCAATGCTCTAAAGAGGATTGCAATAGGAATATCTGTGCGTATATAAGGTAAAGTTGCTACTACCTGACCTTGAGATCCTCCTCTAAGCTTTACTGAAAAACCTGATGTTGCTTGCATTCCTTCCCTATTACTTCTGACCTCTGCAATCCAAGTATATTTAGAGGGTTGTTTCTTTTGAAACAAGTATACAAAATTATTTGCCATTCTTTCTTGTCCAATCAGTACTTTTTCCATTCCATTTATTATAAAGTAACCTCCCTGATCATATATACACTCCCCTGCACTCTGAAGTTCACGTTCAGTAATATTATGTGTCCAGCAATATTCTGAACGCAACATTATTGGAATCTTAGCAAGTGGAAGACGCGAATATGTTGTTTCATGAAGTAATGTCTGTGTCCCATCTTCATGTATACGATATATCTTCTGCTCTGCATCAACAAATACTGGACTTGCATATGTTAAGCTTCTTAGTCTAGCTTCACTTGGCCATAAACCTCTTGCTACTCCTTCACGCTCCTCCACAGAAGGTCTGCTTAAAGATAACTGACCAAACTTCAATACATACTGAATACTTGTATCTATCTGCTCATCTGGACGGTATTGAGGCTGCGGATTAATTACAATTGGAGGATGTTCATCTACAATTTCCTGTAATTTATACATTATAAAATCATTAAAGCTCTCTAGTTGCTGACTTACTAAACCCCTATCTCGGAAATATGTACCTATTAAGGCCCATGAGTCCTCTTGCTGCACTTCATCATCTTTCAAAGAAGTCAACATTCCAGATCTGCTAAATATCCAGACAAATGTAGTTCAAATACTTGTAAAATCTGTCTCTAATATCAGGAGTAACCAACTAAATCAAGATGTAATTAACCCTAGTTAATTATGTGTAAATATATGAAATATTCTATAATCGTCTCTTGCTTAGCGTTTTGAATTCCTCACGAAAACCCCAACTTTACTTCGGTACATGGCGCCATATAATGGCGCTAATATTTGCAGCATATAAATCTATATAAGAAAGTACTTAATATAAAGAAAAGTGTGGGTTAGTTATTCAGCAAACTAAAGAGTTAAATTATGATTATTTAAATATGGGAGAACAATTTTTATATTCTAATATCACATTTTTCAATTTCCTCTTTAAAAAGTTAGGTTTCCGTACTTTAACAAAAAAAATTATTTGGAATTCTTTAAATTTCATGTTAACTTATGTACTTTAACATATATTCCTATGAATTATTATTTTATTAGATTCCTAAGTTATGCTCTTCCACACTTTCGCAAAGACAAATAAATCCACTACAGGATCTTTAGCGCCACTTTTTCGGTGCTATAATTTTTCCAGGTAGAAAGCGTTTCAGGACATATTGGGATCCCTAAATCAGAAACCTGATAATGGATATAATAAAGCTTGATATATATTAATAATTTGGGTAATAAAATGAATATTTCATTTTGTCATAGGAACTTGAGAAGTTTTTCTAAAATTTGCGAATACTATAAATATGGCAGGAAATGCCCTCTACATGCAACTACAAGAAAATACACCTTTGAAAAAGCAAAAGAGTGTTACGATATGTCGAAGCATATTGAGGATATAATTGAGTCATTTAATAGTGCACCTACAGAGAGCTTTCTGACCCTAGATATTTTAAATAAGCCTCCTGAAGCATTTATTAAGACATACGCTAGGAAATACTCAGATTCTATTAAAGAAGGTGATTTGAATACTTGGAGTACATTTAAAAAGTCAGAAATTGAAGATATTCTCAAGGACTCATTGCAAGGTTTCGAAGATTATATAAAGGAAAATTCCGTATGCTCTCAATATTTAGTATCTTTTATTTCCAAAGAACGAGATTATCAAAAATCAAAACTACTTGAAATTATGTCATCTTACCTCCCTAATAGCTTGCAAGATGTAATTAATTATATATCCGAAGTCCCTGGAAAATTAACAAGACCAGAACTTTGTTTTTTAATATCTTTGTGCATGAATAACTCAAATAATGAGATTTCAATAGAATCTTTAAAGTCTGAAATGCAATTAAATAGTTCTCAACGTATTCTTATTAAAGCTTTAGAAATGATACATATTGCATCCTTATTACATGATGATATTGTCGATGAAAGCGATATTAGAAGAGGGAAGACATCTACACATTTAAAATTTGGCAACAAAATTGCTATCCTCACAGGAGATTTTTTGTTCTCTAGAGCTTGCCACTCTGTTGCATTTTTAGAAAATATAAATGCAATGAAACATGTTTCACTTATTGTAGAAGGTTTGGTAAGAGGTGAACTACTTCAATATAATGATCTGAGAGAATTCTTAGATGAAATAAAGAAAAATCTTGATGAATTGAAGAATCAAAATTCTACCACAACCCAAATAGATATATTTAACAAATATATGAAGAACTACCTTTCAAAAATTTATTATAAAACAGCTTCTTTAATGTCTCATGGGGTTAGTGCTTGTGTGGAAGTTAATGGAATACAGCAATCATCTAATTTAATTGGGAATGAACTTTTTAATATAAAGAAAAAAACAATTTTCAATATTGGTTTAAACTTTGGAATTGCATTTCAGCTATTAGATGATTTGTTAGATATCATAAATCCAGAGGCTAACAAAGTATTGAATAAACCAATAATGAAGGATATTATACAAGGAGTTTTGACAGTGCCTACTTTATTTGCTATTCAAGAAGCTCCAGATAATATGATCCCCTTATTATATAATATTGTTGAGAATAAAAATTTTACACCACATTCAAAATCCCAATTATTAGATATTTGTACAGATACAATGGCAATCTTAAAAACTAGATTATGTATTGCTTTATATTTAGAATCATATGTCAAATCATTTCAACAAATATGTAATGTTTCATCACCAGTATATCCTGGATTTTTTAGAATAGCCGAAAAGTTGTTAACAAGAACTCCCAAATAAAAGTTTTATTTTATTTAATAAGTTAAAGTAGAAAAGTAAACAAAACATAACTTTTTACAAATTTCAAATATTCATAATTATATCAAATTTAACATGTATGAGAATTTGAAAGATATAATAAAATAAGAGATAAAATGACGGAAATTTACTTATATACAAAATTCTAATTATATAAGCACAAAGATATTGAAATATATATATATATATATATAATTTATCATATAATTAATCTAACATAGTCTCATAAAAGGAAATATCAATACTATCTATTGAATATCCTGAATTTCCCTTGATAGACATAGCAATATACCCTTCCTTTAAAGCAATTCTGCAGTTTCTAACATCATCATCGATAAAAATTATTTGATTAGGTTTAATATTATAAGTCTCACAAACTTTTTTAAGATGAAAAGACTTCCCAGATGGCATTGGATTGATTAGACCAATTTGAAGATAGTCTTGAGGTTTTTGCCATAATTTTGGGTAGTAGCAGAATGTACTATCTATTTTAAAAGAAGCTTTACTTTTCTTCAAAGATAAACTAATCAAATCACTACCAGAAATACATACATCTTTGAATTCTAAAGGTATTAACTTTTTATCTGAAAAAGTAACTACACTAATTGGTATATTCATTTTTTGAGCTACTGATGCTAAAATATTAAAGTCTTGGGATAGACTTAACAAAAACACACTTCCTGAGGCAGACAAAGGATTTATATAACCTCCTGAATGTCTTGTCATCATTGTTAAATCAAAATCTGTAGCTATAACTCGTATACCTATGTTATGATATGCATAATCAAGAAATTCTTGATGTAGCTTAGTACGTTGCAAATAGTTAAGATGTGAAGACAATATAGAGATTTGAAAAGTCGTAAACCAATAGTAAAATCTCTTTTGAGCAATACTGACCATATATACCAAATATAAAGTTATTTATAAATCCTTAGTCTACCAAGTTTGCAATTGTGTTGAGGTATCTAAAATTTTCTCGTAAATTACCGGTATGTTAGATACAGGACGTTAGCGTGGTATTGTGATTTGCTTTTAGAGGGGAAGGAATCTCACTAAATATTTTGCTTTTTGTTTTAGAGGCTATTTATTATATCTAAAACGTATGACTTATGGAATTAGAATATCCAAGAGATGAGGAGTGGATAGATTTGTCACTATCTAAACTAGAGGGGGAGTTACATAGTATCAAGAATGAAATAGCCTCTGATATGAAATTTAAAGTTGTAGATTTATTGAATTTTTGTACCAAGAACCTTTTTAAAATGAAATCTGAAGTTATTGAAAACTTAGAAAAAGGTTTAAGGGGATATTCAACTAAAATTGAAGTACTACCATCTCAGATTAAGACTATTAGATGTTTAAGACATAAATTACAACAATCTATAGAACTAGTTGATCATTTAATTAAACTGAAAAAATGTCATGAAGGTTTTAAAGAGAGTTTAAATGATAAAAATTATGAGTTATGTGCTAAGTTCATAGAAGAATATTTACCTATAAGAAAGTCATGTATTAAATTTGAGGAAACAATTTGTTCTGATTTAGATAAAGGTAGGGATATATTTTACAACATGGTTTGTGACTTATTTGACCAGAGTTTGAATAATGGTAACCAAGAGGGAGTTTGTTATTATGTAAGACTTTTTGTACCATTAGGAAAATCACAAGAGGGATTAAGAAGATATATAAGTTTTATTAGAGGTAATATAAGTGATTTATGTATGAAAAAATATAACAATGCATTGAAAGATTCTCAAATTAAGGGATCTAAATTGGATTATGTAGATATTTTTACATCTCTATTTATTTCAATAGCAAATACTATTCAGGATTATCAAGGCAAGATTCCAGATTTTGCAAAATATGATACTGAATTGGAAGATACATCCCCTCTTAATGATTATAAGAAACGAAGTACTATGTTGATTTTTTACAGAGGTATTGAAGAAGAACTTTATATTCAGGGAAATAAATTGATAGATAGATTTGAAAAAGATCATAAACTATATCTGGATATTGAATGGAATAACCCGGATATAAAATTAGAGGATTTGGGAATATCCCATCGTGAATTAGATGAGTTCTTGGATAAATATACTCTAATTAGTAAACTTCATTACCAATTTCAAGTTTATTTTATAGGTATTGTAAACTCATGTCAAATATCAGAAATGGATGAAACTGAAAATTGCTTATCTAATGTACCTAAGGACTCTTCTGATAATATAGAATCTTCAATAGAAGCAATTTTTTCTAGAATTCAAGATTTGAATACTAAATATGTTTCTTGTGAATATGGATATTTGTTATTTTCAATATATCAAGCTCTTAAAACTACAGATGAAGTATTATGGAATGACAGGGATACCATGGTTTCTACCTTTGTAGAAGATAGTTTTTTTTTATTACATAAATCTATATCAAGATGTATGTCAATTGGGGATGTTAATACTTTAAAAATTATTCTAAATTATATAAATTATTTATTGCAAGATGTAATTAAACCCCAAATTATTGAAAATTTTCAAAATGCTAAACCTTTGTACGAACAAGCTCTAGGGAATAGTAATGATGAAATTATTAACTATAATCTTTCCCATTTAATGATCTTGATACAACAGACGCAGGAACAAAAACAAATATCAAGTAATATCGGTGCTAGATATTCATGGACTCATTCACTTAATAATTTACAAGCCTGTATAGAAAATATAGAAATTTTAAAGGAGACAATATTACGTGATTTTGAGGCTGATTACCAACAATTGCTAAATCTTCAAAGTGGGTTATACCATGAAATTATAGAAATAATGACCAAAATGTTTAAGAATTTAATAACAGAATATAAACAGTTGCATGATTATTATGGTAAGATTACACTTCAAATTCTTAGTAAAATTGCTATCTCACCTATTTTAATGACTTTACATGAGGATATTTCCTATGAAATTACTGAGGAAGAAAGTAGAGATTATACTTTAAATCAATCATTTATACCAGCTATGATTAATTCTTTACAAGTTATTAATGAACATCTTAAGTCCTATTACAATATTAAAAGTACAGAATATATTATGTCATTAATGATTGAACGAGTAGCACTAAAAATTGAACAAATTATTACTAATTACCCTGATACAAAACGATTTACCTTATATGGAGCTTTGGTATTTGAAAGTGATATAAGAAATCTCCAATCATTTACTAATTCACTTTTATCAATTAGTATTCGACATAAATTTTCTAGATTAATGGAAATATGTGATATTCTAAATATTACTAATTTAGAAGAGCTTGAAGAACTTCTTAAAACAGATTTCCCAAACAGAAATTGGCACATTAGTAAAGCTGAACTTTCTAAAATTTTACATCTCAAATCAGATCTAGATCAAACAAAGGTTAATCAATTAATTAAGAAATACAGTCATTTTTTTAGTTAGATACTTAAATAATATTGATCTTATCATAACTTATATTTTTAATATTCAGTCTGATATTTAATAGAATATAATTCAATATTATTTACCAAAATTCTAATATTGAATTTATTAATATTATAAATTATCTTTATTTTTTGTAAACATAATATTTTATAAATCTTATATTCATTATAAATAAGTTCTTAAAATATTAAAGTATTATAAAGTATTATAGACTATATTTTTATTTTTAAGAAATCTAATAAACTTTATTCAATCTCATTTTTCTAAAAAAAAAGAATTGATATTATTCATTTCTAACTTTATTTTCAATATTAAAATTCTAGTTATCTCATTCTATTTTATATTATTAATATAACTTCCTGTATATTTTATTTTAAATCTACTAATTAAATATAATTAAATAAATAATATGAAATATTAGAAAATTATATTATATTATATTAATATTCATGTACTATTTTAATATTATTTAATTATATATAACTAAAATAAATTTTGTTTCTTATTAAATATAAAGAATTTTTCAACATCTATTTAAAATAATTTTAATCTATATTCTAATATAATGAATTTAACATTAATTTTCTTAGTATATACTATTAAATTAATAGGGGTAATGAAATTTTATATTACAAAAAAAATAACACTAGTAAATTTATTAACCTTATATAAACTTTTTTTTTAATTCAAAATAATATCTTTATAATAATAAATATTAATAATCATTTTTCATATTCAAAGTCTTTATTTAAATATTTTATAAATATATTCTTATATATTTTTAGCTACAATCATTATTTTACAAATAGTAAATATAAATTTATTACAACTATATAATTTTCTTTATTGGTTTCTTAAATAAATAATTCTCAAGAATTATCATATCTGAAAATAAAAAAACAAATATATTTAAACTATTTTAATAAAATAAAATATTTATAATTAGTTTAATGTTTTGATCTTTTGTAATAAAATTATTTTCTATAAAACCTATTGAAAAATCTATTAGTAAAATACTTAATATATAGCTTATATACTTTTTTATAATTTATTATTTTTCTTATTAAACAATAGTTAAAACTCAAATATATCAGAATTTAAATTAATATATCAAGTATATTACATAATCTTAAAGCTTCACTTTTATATATTTTATTGAATATAATTCTAATAATTCAAGACAATCTTCCCAAAATATTTAGATATTTATATTCATTTTTCTCATTAAATTAAAAATTTATTATTAATCAAATTTTTAAAAAAATTTGATTTCCTTAAGTTATTTTGAAATTATATATACCTAAATAAATAACAGTTCGGTTTACTATTAGACTTTACCAAATCTCTTTACATATATTTATTTATTGAAAATCTTAAAATATACAAAAAATTTATTTTTATTTATATAAGCAATTTCGTTTGTTATAATCTATTTCATAAAACTATAGGAATTTATATCATTAATTACCCCAATTTTCTTTAAGATATTTTAAGTTAGCTGCAAATTACTACTTATAATAATAGTTTTCGATATTCTAGACATTTATTTAATTAATATAAATATCAAACTATTAAAAGATATTATCATTATAAAAGAAAAAAAAAAATATAATAGCCTAATTAATATGAAAATTTCTTATTGTTTACTAATATACAGTTTTTAACCTAATATTAGTATAATTCTATTTTTTTTTTTCTTTAAATTTTATAATTTAAAATTTTATATATTCTAATAATTAAATTATTTACTTATTTTTCAAAAATATTTCAACTATTTTAATTATTATAAACTAATGAAATTCTTTTAAATATTAGTAATATAAATTTCTTCAAAATTCATAAGTATCCTAAGTTCTTATATTTTTATTCTATTTCAACATATTATTATCAAAATATAATTTGTTATTTTACACCTAAAAATTTAGTAAAATTTTTTTATATTATAATACCCTAATTTTTTTTTTTCTTTCTAATAAATATATTTACTTTCAAATCTTAATAATATATCAATAATACTTGTATAGTATATAAAATAAAATTGTTAATATCTTTAGATTTAAATCTTTGAATATGAATATTTCAATTAATAATATCCTTCATTTATCACAAAACATTTATCTTTTAATTTTATTTTCATAATTTCATTAATATTATTAAATTATTAATGATCTCCTTTTTATTTAATATTTATTATATGAATTATCTTTTTTCTATAACAGTATAATTATTATTTTAACATTCCTAATTTATATTTTAAATATTTGGAAATTTAAAGATAATTAATAATAGTAATTTATATTTAGTATAAAATTATGTAATATTGTATAACTAAATATACTATTACATCAAATATAGTTAAATAGAATAATATGGGAATTTGTTATGGTTAATTATAAGGTTATTTTATACTATGATTATACTTAATTACATTTAAAAATATACTTTATAAGTTTAGAACTCTCTTATAATGCTAAATATTATATAAAGTATAAAGTTTTATATTTGGCAAATTAAAAAGTATAATAAATTTAAGTATATGATCTACCAATTAAATAACTATACAAACATTAAATATAAGTTCTATATGTGGATATATTTTAACTATTATAAAACAGTTTATAATTTTGATTTTTAAATAATAAAATTGGTCTGTCTAGCATGCAATATATGCATGTTTAAGCGCTAAATCATCTGGAATTTTTCCCAATTTACGAGCTTACTTAAATAATTATAGTCAACGAGTGACTTAGCTAAAATCTGAATTTGGTTATAATATTACAGGAAGATTTAATTATGGTAAATATTTCCTAAGTGTATTA
This sequence comes from Cryptosporidium andersoni, assembly GCF_001865355.1. Taxonomy (NCBI): domain Eukaryota; phylum Apicomplexa; class Conoidasida; order Eucoccidiorida; family Cryptosporidiidae; genus Cryptosporidium; species Cryptosporidium andersoni. Next base: position 67,615 of record NW_027122897.1, read on the forward strand.
TACATATGGGTGATTAATGCCAAATAACAGCTATAATACTAATAATAGTAGGGAGATACAAAGTAAGCATGACTCCAAAATTGAGAATTTTAAGGTTAATGAAAAAGTTGGACGTTATATAAAGATCAGAGAGGTTTGTTTATAATAGAATCTTTAGTGGTTATATCTCGAAAAATAAAACTTTTTTTTTTGACTCCTCTCTTTTAGATTGGATCTGGATCATATGGTAAGGCTATCCTTGTTAAGGATATATATAAAGGGAAAGAATATGTAATGAAAGTAATAAATGTTTCTAAACTTTCTCCAAGTGAGCGTAAAGATGCTATAAATGAAGTAAAACTATTAAGTAGTGTGAGACATCCTTGTATTGTTTGTTTCCGTGAATCATTTGTTGAAGCAGGTTTGCTAAATATAGTTATGGAGTATGCAGAAAGAGGAGATTTATTTAGAAGAATAAATGCACAAAAACAATTGAAAAGGGGTTTTCTTGAAAGGCAAATTGTTAGATGGTTGACACAGGCCTTGTTAGGACTAGCTTATTTACATAGTCGGAAAATACTTCACAGAGATATAAAGAGTCAAAATATGTTTATATCATATTATGGATTAAAGATTGGAGATTTTGGAATTGCAAAGGTAGGTTTAATTAATATATTAGAAATGATGATATAATTTTGGATAAAAATTGAGATAAATGAATAATCCATAAATTTATTGGTTTTATAAAGTATTTTTATATATTTATCTTCCTATAAGAAATAGTAAGAATTATTGATTAATTTTAGTATGAAAGATAAATGTATTTGATTGAATAAATAATATTGATATATTTTATATTGGAGTATAACTAATATTTTATTGGATTATTTCAATCATTATATATTAGTCTTCGATTTTTTTTTACTTTTGGGACTTTTTAATAATTTAAAATAATTTTCAATTTTATTATTTTTTCAGACACTTGAGAATACTGGAGCTTTTGCTAAGACTACAATTGGAACTCCCTACTATTTATCTCCAGAAATTTGTTCCTCAAAACCATATTCTTGGTCATCTGATATTTGGGCTCTTGGGTAAGTTTATAATATAAGATTATTATAAAATTAAAATTAATTATTTATTATATTTATAGATGTGTTGCTTATGAGATGTGTTCTTTAAGAGTACCTTTTGATGCACCTAATCTTAAAATGCTAGTTGAGAAGATTACAAATGGTAAGTCGATTTATAGTAATTTCAATCTTAAAGTATGATAAATTTGATAATAATATATTTGTAAATATTAGGAATTATTGCACCTATATCAAATATATATTCTTCGGGATTACAAAATGTAATAATGGATATGCTAATTACAGATAGTAAGCTTAGACCAACAGCAAGTGAACTTCTACAATATTCAAGAATTGAGGTAAGTTTATATTATAAATGGGGGCTTAGAGTAAGATAGAAACTGTTGTAATATGAATATTTTTAAATGATATGACTGGAGGAGAGATATATAGTAGTAATTATTTGGAATATTAATAATATTGGTCAAAGTTAAAAGATTAAATCCAGTGAATTTTTTATTTATTTTAAGCCTCTAGATATAAATTTAAATTAAAATAAGATCATTGTGTTTATTATTATAATCTCTATATAATCAGGCTGAACTTAAGCTAATGAAAAGGGAGGCTATCTCAATATGTAGAAACAAGTCTAGTAATTCTGCTGCTGTTAGTTTTGCAACTTCTATTATTGAAGCAATAAGGTAAGATATTAGTTGGAATAATATTAAAAATATTTTGTAGTTATCTTGAATTTTTTATTATTATTGATTGTATTTAATTGAGATTATTCATTATATATTTTAATAACAAAAATCCCAACAATTATTTTAGTGCTGTTCAGGTATGCTATTATGGTACTAGCCCAACTTTATCGATTTGTTCTACAGTATGTAGTCCGATATTTGAGGATAATTCGGTAAATAATCAATTGGTATTTAATATTGGGGGCAGAACTGCAAGTAGAATGGAAGAGGTGGAAGATGGAGTTAATCTAATAAAATCAGAAAGATACTATACTCAATATAGTGAAGAGGCCGAATCCGAAATAAATCATAGTGAATATAATGAACAGGAAACTATCTTGAATAGGGAAAAAACATCAAATATAGAATCTGTAGGATCTGAGCAATCTACAGATGTACAAATTTATGTATCATCAATTACAAACAATGCCAAAGATCAAAAATCTGTTTACTTGAAACCAACAAGTATCTTACTTGATAAGAGTGGTTCTAAAAACAAGTCAATACAAGCATTCTCATTTCGTGTTAATATGCCATGGAACTAGAGCAAGGTTACAAAGATAAATCGCAAAAATTGTAATATACATTCTTCATATATAAAATAAAAAACTGGCAAAGGATAATTCTACCATCTATTATAAGTTGTTAGTAACTTCTGTAATTCTGATAAATATTAGTAACTACTATTTATAAAGCCTTATTTGTTGATGATGTTAATATGGCGGGTAGGACAGAAACACTTTGGGTATAAAGAGATACTATACAATAAAAGAAGTTGAATACTTGAGTTTAATCATGAAGAGTGAGTCAAATATCAGTAAGAGGGACACTAAAGAGATAGATGATATAAATATAAGTTCCTTTTCACATATTTCGGATGATGATATACCACAATCACTACAAAGTACTATAGAAGATATTCAGAGTCACTTCAAAAGCATGTCACAAGCAATATTAAGTAGAATTGATGATATGGGTGCAAAGATTGATCAATTAGAATACATGTTAAATGATATAGTATCTGAACTAGATACTATTGAAGATAATAATAATAATAATAATAATATCATAGAGACAACTATTCAGAATGATTCTAAATGTATGGATAAAGATCAAACAACTTAAATTATCTATAAACTCCGAAGGTGATACTATAGGAGTGATCCGCTGCGGTTCAATATATATAACATTAATGTGTATTATATAACTCTTTTATCTGCAATTTTAGATAAACCTTTGGAACTGGGTTCTATTTGACTTCCCAAATTCCCAAGATGCTATATACCAAGATATTAATTTACAATATGTAATAATAAGTTTAAGAAGTCATGACTATCATTCACAATTACAGGGTTATGTTCTAGCCTGAATATTTGAATATCACGTGCTAATTACCATTAAGTTTTCTGTCGCTAGGGATATCCCGCCTTGTTATTAATTTTATTACATAAGTCTTTTATAACTAGATTTGAAGATATATACCTAGTGATTTATAGTCTACAATGTAGACGTGGAAAATACGTCTAAGCCTATCGTTCGAAATAAGTAGAAAACTATCATTGGTTACCTACATCTAGCCTTGACTTGTCAAGGTGATGGACTTAGTGTACTTTTTGAGCCAATATTGTAGAGATGAAAGGATGCGGCTAAAAAAAACTGTCAGACATTTATGGAGAGATGAGTGAAGGTTTAGTGGAAGTTTATAAATAATTAGTTGTAGAGGTGAATATTGGGACTCAATTGCAGTGATACTTTGAGTAAGAGCTGTTAAATTCTATAAGTATTACATTTTTCTTGTGGTTCTCTCTCCAAAGGGTTGTAATGTTTAGTACTTCAAATAAACAACAATAGGCATTATTCTTGACTATTTGAAGATACTGGTTTCTATCTATAAACTTTGTTTATTTTGAATATATATTACTATGGATAAATCTGCATATGGTTTCTTATTCTCATCAAAGTTATGTATGGCGAATAGTTCAGCTTTTGGAGGATTTAGTAAATTTACATCAAATGGAAATAAGGGGTTTTATGAAGTAGAGTCAGTTAATAGAGATTCTTTTGGAAAGCAACCAGTAGTAAGTGAAGTTACTATGAAGTCAAAGTCAATTGTAGGTAAAACAGATATATGTTTGGGAACATCTTTAGACAATATAAATGACAATAATTATAGATCTAGACCATATGAAGCCACACCTACAGATAGTACCTTTGTTCAATCTTTATCCTTCTTTCTTACTCAAATAGCAACAGCTAATTCATCTAACTCTAGTTATGATATTGGAATGTTAACTCCATTTCATGCTGTATGTGTTCCATCCATTCCTATAAGAGCCTACTTAATGCGGATAGCTCATCACTTTGGTTGTAGCAATGAATGCTTTGTTTTAGCTTTAATTTATATTGGAAGAATTATAAAAGTAAATAGAAATTTTACACTATCTTTATTGAATGTTCATCGTGTAATTGTAACTGCATTGATGCTTGCAACGAAGTTTTTTGATGATGTCTACTATTCCAATGCTTTCTATGCTCGCGTTTCTGGTGTTGGGACAAAAGAACTTAATTCATTAGAGATCCATTTCTTACGTCTTGTGAGGTTTCAGCTATTTGTTACTATACAAGAATACGAAGCTTGTAGGTGTTGTGTAATGAGAGCAGCTGAAGCTGTAGCTACTGCTTCCATTTTACCCTCAATGATTATGCAACCTTGTGATATGAACAATCTCAACTCTACTTTTGGAATAAGTTCCAACATTACTAACAATACACTATTTAATGAGTATACCTGTTCTTGCTCCTCAAACTCATGTTATTGTGGTTTTGGAACAAATAGAATTGGTTTTAATACAAACATAAATGGTCATGTAACAAACCCTGCTGCATCTTTATCAAATTCCCAAGTAATTACCCCAGAGTCTACAGCTCCTAGCAGCAACAATAGTTTTATAGCACCTGATCCTTACTTTCCCTGTTGTACTAAGTTTAATTCAGTACATGATAAAAATCAACATGGTTATACTGAGCCTGTACAATTAAGTTCTATATGTCATTCTGTGTCTAATGGGTGTTATGGAGGCTCTGATCAAACTCGGGTCAATTATGGTAATACATATCAAATAAATCAAGTACATATTCAGAGGAATTTTTCTAACTTTAATACCTCACTGAATTTTGCAGGAGGAAGTGTCCATATATCTTCAAATAATAATAAGTCACTAGTTAATCAGCATTCTCAGCATTCTTGGCAGAATGCAAGCCAACCTTATTCTGCTCCTCAAAGTACAATAAATATCAATACTAATAGTAATAACAACTTCAACATAAATGGCTGTAAACAGATATCCAATAGTGTAAATTTAGCAAACTTTAAGGAAACTCATCATTCAATATGTGGAGTTAATAATCAAAGTCGTCCTAATATCTCATCACAGATAACTTGTCAGGATACAGTAGCTATGAATGATAGCTCGATTCACCCCAATAGAAATCGTATATATAATATTTCAGATGGTCAAATTTCCTCTGCAATATCTAGTATTGTAAATACAGGTGCACCTATACCACCAGAAGATTTGACAAGTTCTCTAACACAAGATATGACCATTAAGACGTACAATCTATACTATTCTACACTCCTTGATAACAGGCTAATTGCTTGAATGAAAGATAGTACCTAGTTCATTTTTAAATGTATCTACCACTCATTTGCGAGTCACTAGTATGTAATTATGAAAGTTACTTTTAAAAGTATTTGTAGACACACTAGCCAAAGCTTATGTAAATCTTTATATACTTTCTTTTTTTTGATGATGAATTCCTTAATATCCCTATGAAAGTAAAACAGTAGTAAATTAGTTGGATACTAAGAGGGTTAGGTGAGACTGAAGTTCCCATTAAATAGTTTTATTTAAGATGTTTCAGAGTTATTTCACTATTTTTGGATCTAGTTAAGTAATGACTTCTATTTTGACTAGTTCAATATTCAAAGTTTCTAAGAACTTGTAATTTAACTAATTAATTGCTAAATTGTAAATAATCCGAATAAATTACTTATAAATCTTCTAGTTTACTGCAATCTCGATATCTAGAACTCTTCTAAGTTGAGCTTGAATCCTAGTTAGTGGTTTTAATTGATATTTAATAAACTTCTTGCGGAGTTTATATCTTAAGTAAACAGCTTCAAGTAGTTGAACTAAAGGTTCGAATGCTGCAAGCCTTTCTCTCTGTTTATGAGCCATAGTTTTAGTAGCATTCTTTGTTAAGAAAACCATAGTTTTACCTACTGCCCATTCTTTTTTGGGAATGTCACAGATTTCAAGCATCCTCTGAGCTAAGAGACCAGGATCTGTTTCTTTATCATTTGCAATACTTAAGTCGCAGTATTTGAATTGGTAGATAAACTCACTGAAAAGACGACGGTATGAATAACCAAGGTTCCTCAACTGTAATGCCTCTAAAATAGATAATGAATGGAGTTGTATAAGAACCTTAGATGCAACCCAATCCAGTGGCTTCTTAGATTCGTTAGGCTTGACACAACGTATAAAATGAGGCTCTGTCTGGTCTACAATTTCCATAAGGGAATTCAAAGAATTCATAAATTGATTACCTATTAGCTGACCTTTAGCAATTTTACCTCTTTCAACAACTATACCCTTGAATAAATCAGCCACAAGTTGGTTCGAAGATTTCTGGACAACTTCTACCAGTTCAGCTCTTAAAACATCCTTATTTTTAAATAAGAAACCTTCTGCACAATATTGGATATCTCCAATAGTATGAGATACTATGAAATTCTTTTCTCCACTAATCTTTGCTGGCTTTAGAGTGTCATTATTTTTCAAATTTGAATAGGCAGCTGACAAAAACTTCTCATCATTCCCATTTGGAACTAAACATTGATCCTCAAGAGCTGATAGAATTGAGTTTTTCTTATCACACAAAACTTCTAATACTTGTTTGTTTGATTTGAACTCAATATTTGCACTTGATATACCTTCATCGTTGTATAACTTCTGTTCCTTCTCAAACACTACATCTGTAAAGTTCTTTTGAAGATATTCATTAGTAACATTAATAAAGAACTGTTCTAAAGAGTTATTTTTAAATACTTCAAAACCAAAAATATCGAGCATTCCACAGAAAGTACTGAAACCTTGTGGTGGCATAATAGTCTTATTTAAGTTTAATATAATATAGTCAAATAACTTATCATATAAACCTTTTGCTAAAGAATCCTTAAGCATACGAGATTCATCAGCCCTAAATCGACCTTCAATTATATTTTTACCAGCAGTAGTAATCTTGACGATGAGTTCTTTCTCAATACTTGTAGGATCTAATTTACAAAGTTCCATGGCATCATTAAATACTTCTCGACTAGATTCACTGATTTTGGCTCCTTCAACTCCACCTCCTACATCTTCTGATTCTATCTCGACATTACCAAGGAGCATGATACCAGAAACTATAGATAGTATATCTTCAATCTGGGACTCCAATAATCCCATTGTTTTAAAACTCGTAATAACATCTTTGAAATCACTAACATCATCTATATTATCTACATCTGGGCATTTGGGATTGATAAACTTGTATTCTGTCAAACCTTTTAATTTAAGCTTCTCTTTCAAACCTGGAATTGTATCAGCTCCTTTCAAGATCTGGTAAAATATGTGATAACTTCTTTCAGACTCCTCCTGGGTAACTACACGAGACTTTTCAAGCAAAAAGTTCAGAACAGTACCATATTCAATACCTCCCATCCTTCCTAGTTGTAATTGCATAAAACGTCCAAAACGAGAAGAGTTATTATTACGAATTGTCTTTGCATTGCCAAATGCCTCAAGTACTGGATTTGCAGCCATAATGGCATTCTGTATCTTCAAATCCAAGTTTCCACTCTTTGAGGACGCAAAAAATTTCATAATGTGTTTTGTAGCTTCTGTTTTACCTGCACCTGATTCACCACAAACTAAAATTGATTGACATCTTGCTACAGTGACAAGATTGTCAAATGCTCTCTTCGCAATGGCAAAAACATGAGGTGGTAACTTTGCAACATCATCTACATCACGATATTGTAGGACCTTCTCATTAGTAACTAGTCCTACATCCTTAAAAGGATTAATAGCAACTAATAATGGATCCGCAGTAGTATATATCTGATTTACCATATATCGCTGCTTCAAGAAATCTAATACACATGGAATAGAAGTATACGGTACCAGCCCAATATCTGAATAAGAATTTGGATCGAAGGGTTCATTTGCTAAATAGCATGTATCTGGTTTTGCTTCAAATATTACACTACTATCAGATTCTTTCAACTTCAGAAGTGAGGCTGTTGAATCAGCTAGGACAACACATTTAGCAAACAATGAATCGGGGTTATCTTTAACTGATGGTGCAGAATCACACCATACCTCTGTTCCCTTTGCAGTCTTAGCATCGAATACAAACTTTCCTGACACCTTACGCGTTAGGCCCTTTACATCACGTGCACTCATAATTCTAAGTTTCTTTCACCAACTTAATCTAAACAGAATCTTTCCATAGAGTTCAATTTATGTACTACTTTGTACACTCATGCGATTTGTTGCACTCGGCTATACGATTATGTCTATTCATGATTTAACGCGCATTTATTTATTTTTTGCGTTTGTCTATACCGCGTCATTTAGCTTTCCTTTTTTGAATTTAACTTTAAATAGAGCGAGTAAAGTATTAAAGTATTACAAAGTTAAACTGAGATGAACATAAATTACCAACTTCAACTTAACTAAAGCTCAGGATATTAAAAAATTGAGATACAATTTTGCTGTATATTATACCGCCTTATAGCGGTATCGAATATTAATAGACTTCAGATTGTCAAATTGTCCTAGTATGCTGTATTAGATGAGTTGTAGGACGTGGAAATACTAAGATACACAAAATTAGGTAAATATATAGTACTGTTTGAAAGTATAAAGGTCTGAGTTCTGTACTTATTTTTTGGCCACTCTTATAGATCCAGTGCACTAAATAAGCGAAACCTGTTAATAAAGATGATTAAAGAAAGAAAACTCTCTATTTTCTGGATATTCTCATATATAATAAAGAATTTAGCTTTTTTTTGTTAGCGGTTTATTTTATACACACTATGTGTTATCTGAGATAGATATATGAAGGACCGACAAAAAACCAAGAGGTAACTTTGATTCTATAGATCACAGCATACGTGATATTTCTGAGATAAGCAGCACGTGGGGAGATTTTTCTATAGAAGATTAAAAGTATAAAGAAAGTAGGAGTGATCTCAGAACTCGAGGATATCTTAGACTATATATGAAACCAACTCCAGAAATTGAATCATTACTACCCCTTCCACCTGGTTCAAAATCACTAGTATTATACCCTAAGGAAGTAAATATATTTAATTATATTAATCATCCTATTCTTCCACATGATTATGTTTCAGTTGAACAGTTTAGAAAATAAAATGAGCTGTTATTAGATGAGCCACCTATAGGCTGGTACTCTCTTAGTAAAGATAAGACCTTAAAAACGATAAAATATATCAAGGACTACAAAACAAATGAAGTAATACTTAATGATGAGGATGTGGGATTATAGTGGAAATTTAACTGATATATTTTTCTAATAGTTTTAAAGAAGATGATGTGGCTACAAAGATATGGCGAAAAATTCAATATTACAGAAAGGTATTTAACTTATTTTTCAGCCCTTAGCTGGGATAATACACTTTTTTTCTGAATCAAATAATGAACTTGTTAGAGTAATTATAAATAGATAACTGATTAATTTTCGCAAAATATGTGAGAATTCTTTAGTAGGGTTTATAATATGTCCTATATCACGAGTTTCAACTCCAAAATGTATTTTCGAAGAAGATAATTATGATGGAAGTGTTAAGTGGAAGAGATTGGGAATTTCAAATAGTTTATCTTTTACAGAATCTTTCTGTTCACACTCTTCCATGTTTATTGAAAGATCAAACAATTTAAATTTGCTCTTATATGCTCAAATATTTATTCCACTTCTTATTAATCAATTAAACATCTGATTATTACATGAAGTAAAAAGTGGAAGTATAGCTGATAGTGATATCTCTTCACATATGTCTAGTAATTTCCATAATTAATAATGAACTAATTCAATCACTAGTATATAATGTTCATGTACTGGTAGGTGGACCTAGATCTAATAATTTGGTTGAATGGAAAGTCATTCAGCAAGATGAAGCGAATGATATAATAACAGGCTTAAGACATGAAGAATATAGAATTGAATTAAAGTCTATATCAGTATTAATAACATATGTCTTTGAATCTCCACAAAACATTATAAATCAAAGGACACTATATATTGCTGTTTCTGCTCGTTTGAACGCGAATTATGTTCCAAAAATCTTTCGACTAAGGTATACTAGGCGATCTTATGGGAAACATCTCTATAATATCTTTTTTTTAGATAGTTACTTAATAAACCAGTGACCTGAGAGTATTAATTTGGAATCATTAACTGATTATTTAAAGAACTTGAAGATGATTTTTTTTTTTTTTATGAAAATTCCATTTACAATTCAAACTTAAAATTGATTTTTGCTTTATATCAGTCAGTATTAAATCCTATATTCACAGTATTCACAGCTCTAATACAAATATGGAAGGCAGGAGTAGCCCATTGTAATCTTCAGATTACTGAAATATTGATTTTAGTATTAGGAAAATATTTCCATACATAAATCTAACCAAAAAGGATCATTTAAGAAGTAATAATATATTTTATTTAATAATATAATTAAAGTGATTTTCAAAATAAAAAAGGAGAACATTTTAATTATGAATTTGCATGAAGCAATTTTATCAAATTACAATTAAGGTAAGGGATATGAAATTGAGTCTAAATACTGCTGTAATATAACCTTAGTGCATAGTACTTCTCCAGGAAATAGGGTTAATGTATTAGGTCGAAATCTACAGGTTATTCTACAATAAATTAAAAAAGTATTATTTATTTTCGGATCTAGAGATCCTACCCAGTTAAGAGATAAAGCAAAGAATATTGTATTTGTTGGATTTGAAGAATTTCCAAATAATGAAGAATCGAAAGTTAATAAATGTGTAACATCAGTTTGCAATATAGATCAGCGTACTATAGTTGAAATCTACAGTTTTTTGTACTTAAATTCTCATATTAAATGTAAGCTTGATTAGCTGTGATATATTGCTAAACACTTAAGACCTACTTATTAATATTTGGCACTTATCTTAAGAATTAATAATAGGTTTATGATACACAATAAATATGTAATTTAGGTATACATTTAGAAGAAATATTCTATAGATTTATATTCGTATTACAATTGAGTTACTTTATATTCAAATAGAATAACTAAATATATATAACTTTTTTTATTATGTATTTTCCGAGGTACTAAATCACATTATCAAGATTTCACTAACTTATTAAGCTATAAATTTGCACCTTTCTAGCTGGATCTTCTTTATATACCAAGTGATATTGAATTAAAAAGTTCCTAGTTACTTTTATAATTTAATACTAAGTTTAAAAAGGTATTTATTAAGGCTTGCAGTATTTTACTTCAAGATAAGTTTATATAAATATATAAAATAAGGTCGATTAGCTAAACATATACTTTAATTGTTGAATTTAACTTCCATTTCTGCCAGAAATTCAAGTGGGACTTTAGTAAAAGAGTAAGGAGAAGCTATTACATCTGAATTTAATTGGAGAATATTTGAGATGAGTTCATTGACCTTCTCTTCTCTAAAACCACTGTCTGATGCAAGTTTGAAAACATAAGGATATTCAACGCTCATATATGAACAGATTTCATCTTTTAATATATCTAATGTTGCATTGTCTATTTCATCTCTATTGTAGCTATTCTTCTGATAACCTATATGAACACAAATATCAATTGAATTTCTTACCCTATCAAAGAAATCTTTACAAATATCTTCTTTCACCATTTTATAATCAATCTTATAATCAGGTACTAGCTTAAAACTTAGCATATATCCTAATATAAAAGCTACATTTTGAAACATATCTGCCATAATTTCAGGGTTTAGATATAATCTGGGTTTGTATAGAAAACTCGAACTACCGTGGGATTCTATCCAATTTTTCAGAGTTTGACTATTCATGAGAGAAAATGCCTCCATTATATTAACTAACTCACTGTTAATTGGAATTTTAAGATATTTAGACCAATCATTGAAGATTAGGAAAACATTATACCAGCCAAAAATACCATTAGAAATAGTTAAAGGTCTTATATCTTTGATATTTGAAATATAGGATTCTGCAAATTTTTTGATCAAAGTCTCATCTGAATATATTTTGAAGTTGAGAAATATCTCGTCAATTAGAGTTGTGCAAATATACTTTGTTATTTCAGCTATATCTTGTGATCCTATTATATGATTTCCAACAAAAAAATTTCTCAAGGCATCGCTTTTAATATTTGCATTTGAATTAAGTAATGAGATATCTGAAATATTTTCACTGATACTATTTTTGCAAAAATTCCTAATATTATTTAGCGACATATTTGGTAAAATAGTGAAGGATAAATTCTTTTTATCCATAGTTAAACCATAATAAGATAAAACCCTTAAAAATGTATTTAAGAGGTATGTATTGGAGAAATAAAAATAAGGACTATATACTAATTTTTTATTTTTTTCCAATTCTTCAAGTTCTTTCAATGACATACGTTGGAATATATATGTTGCAACTTTGTTTTCAGTAATGTCTACCATCCTTTTTAATTGTAAATAAGTGTATTTTTTTTTTTTCCCACCAAATAAAGAAGAGATTCCTTTAGAAATATGGATAATATCATCACTACGTCTTATTTTAATACTTAAATCATTCCCAGACATCAAGGGTATATTTTGGATATGCATAGGGTGATGTTTAACAATATAAATGAAAAATTCAATAGCAATTGCAAGCCTGCTGTTTTTTGATATACTCAGTAAATTGGAATAGTTAAATTTATTGTTTACTTCTCGACAGAACATATGAGATTTATTCAATATATCAGGCAACTTATCAATGACCCAGGCTCTACAATATTCATAAACAGTTAAATTTTCTGTAACTTGAGACATTTGCACATTATTCAATATAATGCCACCAAAATATTCTTGGTAACTTTTTTCCAGATAAATATTTATTCTTTCAAGTGAAAAAAATTCTTTTTTTAATATGGGAGAATATTTTAATGAAAACCATGTATTTAATTCTGCAAATGGTGTCTGAGCAATTTGGAGGATTACTGGTTCTACAAAGTCTTTATTAAAGAAAAATTTCTTTGTTTCTGCTATAATATTCATGGAATTTACAACAAGAGCAGGATCCCAAAACTTAATCGAATTATAATATCCCACAAATGGGTAATTATCATATTCATTAACTTTTAAAAATAAATTCCAGGATACTCTAATAGGATCTGTTGGCTTTTCTGGATATAAAAGATTGGTATTAGAGGAATCTTGATATTTTATATTATAAATAAATTTTAGGGCAAATAGCATACGTGGTAATTGGTCTACAAACATGAAATTATTTTTCCAAAGTTTAGCAAATTGACTACAAGTTTGATTAAGAATAAATTTTAATTTTTTCTTATTTTCAAGTATAGACTCGTAATATGCTAGTATTCCTTTTTTTACAATATAATTCTGACAAATAATCACTAGCCAATCTATAATACTTCTTTTATTGACATTGTTCCATAACCAATTTGGATCTGGTTCTTTATACCATAAAGATGCAAGTACACCATAATCTAAAATATGTTCTAAATTTTTATTTGAGTTAGGAATTAGGTTTGACAGTTCGTAAGTGATTGATCTTATTAAGTTATAAGATGAAATAAAAGTACACAATTTAAACATTCCTGCATAATTGATAAACCAGTCTAAGCCATTAGTGTAAGTATATTCCATATGTTCCCAGTGTAAACTATCAGCAGGAAGACTACAGCTTGCTGGTGAGTTACTACTTGAATAATCAAAGCCATATATAGAATATGGAAAAGTACTTGGTGCATTACTAGATGAACTCGAATATCCGAAGTTAGATTCACTTGAAATGTATTTAAAGTAATAATCAATATTAATACCGAAAGTACTAGTCATTTGAGGATTTTGACTTAGAGTCTTAAGGGTATCTAGTATTTCCTTTGAATCTCTAATACGAACTTTAGATTTATCTTGACCAAATACCTTAAGAATCTTAATTGGTATAGTATCATCAGATTCAATATATGGTAAAGTTGGCATTAACGAGTCTGCTCCTGGAATATCCCTATCAGTCCAACTTATTGGCTCAGGAGGATTAAATTCAAAAAATATACCAGGGTAAGTGACAACTTTTGGTTCATTAAATAATGGTGCATGGTATATTGAAGATAATTTCTCATAAATAGATTCTCTTGATTTATCATTTTTACTAATTTTAAGTTTTATTATTCGTTTTTCTTCAAGAACTACTTCATAAAAAAAAGTTGCAACATGTAATAAACTCAAAAATTCATAGTAAGGATTAAATAAATTAAAAAAAGGATGAATTACATATAGAGGAAGTTCATCAATATTCATTTCCCAAGGTAACATATTTTTTGAATTATCCCCTTGTGGTGCTTGACCTTGAGGAGCAGCTTTTGGATATAAAGCATCCATGAAATGCATGAAATAACACATATCAAAAAAATTGAAAGTTGTGTGATGTGAATTGATTGTTTCTATATTATTTATACGAAGACAACACCGTATAGTTTTTGGCATACCCCAAGCTTCTCTTAAAATTTTGAGGGTATTTATATCATCAAATATCAATAAAGGTCCCTTATGAATATATCTTTCTAGTAATCCAGCCCAATATGTAGCTCGATTAACTCGCCATGATTTTAGATTATTACAATTAAATTTGGAGGTAACGATCAATTCATTATTAAGGGTTCCTATTATTGGCCATATTCTGGGTTTAAGAATTTCCCCCTCAACAAAAAAATTCTTACTGGGTTTTTTAACTTTTGATCTCCAATAATGACCTTGGAATCTATGAAAATTCAATCTTTCACCTGCAAAATATTTCCTTATTTGTGGAAAATTCATTGGTTGGAATGTTTTTGATTTTGTAATACCAAAAAGTGGAAATATCCCAGGCTGTGGATTAGAAATAAAGGATTGTTCAAATTTAATAGGAGATCTATAGAATTCATCCAGCTGTTTCTTTGCTTCCGCTCTTAAGTTTGGATCATTCACATCAATATTTATTAAACGAGCTTCAAAAGCAAGAAAGTGTGAATATAATATTATTGTTGTAGCTTCATTAATCTTATTATTTCGTTGAGCTTTAGTCATATATTTTGACCAATTTCGCACAGATATTTCTGAAACTTTATATTCACCAAATAAGTTGATTAAGTCTTCTGGAGAAAAATACCAACCATTAGTTATACTAAGATGAGATTCATTTGATAAAACATAAGCCATTAAGGTTAATCTATTAATTTCAGACTGGTGCAGATATATTCCGGTTTTTATATTTAGTCTATTCTTGGGTCTTTTGTTTGCCATTAAAAGATAATTTTCAATATTTAAGTATGTATCTTTAGATATATGGAGGTATACAAAAAAACTGTTGGGTAAGTTTGTAGGTAAAGTGGAACTCCTATGAAAATACGGCATATATTTAAACCCACTTGGATTTTTGAATATATCTTTAATAATTTGGTAACTCCTTAGTTTCTCTTGGTTTATAGTTCCATCTTGCAAAGTAATATCACTGAATTCTTGGTTAAATATACCTAATTCATTATGTAATTTCAATACTCTAAAAAATGAAATAAGCATAGCTTCTGCAACTTCTGGTATAAACCATTGTTTAAGTTTCACTTTTTTGTTATGTAATTCACAAGAATCCATATTAAAATGTTTACTTAATAGTGAAGCCCAACATTCATTTACAGAGTATAAATGAGGAATATCTTTGGATTTTATGGTTTTCCACCAGTTGCATAATTTATCTAAAGAATATTCAAACTGTAATTCTTTCACAAAAGAGTGAGTATTATCATCCAGATTAAATTCAGAATTAAAGGATACCTCAGATACATATTCAAAATATGCAGAAATTGTGATAAGAAAGCGTATCTCCCAATCTTCCAGATTACTACAAGTATTAATCTCTTTGTAATAACTTATAGAGTCTTTGCATTTCAAAAATGGAATAATTTTCTTCAAAGATTCTGAATTTAGTGTTAAAATGTTAATTTTCGGCAACATTGAACTATCCAATTTACTACTGTCTTTACTAATGTTTTCAAGAATAGGACGTTTGTAAACGATAGAAAATAAGTTTTTAAGATTTATATTTGAACTTGTAAGATTAGATATACCAGTTACTGAAAGTCTTGGTATCTCATAACTTTCCAAAATCCATGAATTCGCTTCTTCAATTAATGACATAAATAAGCTTTTATTGTCAATCCAAGATATGTATCTCATATCTTCAAATAGTTGATGTTTTAAACTCTCCATTAAGTTGTAATGTTCACTTTCTGTAAAATCTTGTAATTCAAGTAATCTACTGTGATAACTAGATAATGTAATACAGAAATAATCTGTATCAATTTCTACTTTATGATTTGAACTGATAAATTTTGATTGGAATTCATAAAGGAATACACGATAGGCATTCATTAGATTTATAACTTCTTGTTTAATACAAAATTCACTTCCTTCATTATCTACTCGAGGAATAGCAAAAGTAGGGTCAACGAAAGGATTGAGCATAATTCTAGTTTTTAAGGGTAAATCATCTATGCTCATTATATTAGCACTCTCTTCAATAGCTATCAAGGGTGTTACTTCTGTATCAAATAGTATCTTTAATTCTTCAATGAAGATTTCATGAAAAGAGGGTTTCTTAACTGCAATATCCTTTCCTAACTTTAAAATATATGCAGATTGTATCCATATATTAAAGCTCGTTATGAGATAATTAGCCATACCTGGTAACATCCAAATAACCATATCTTGTGTGATAAACTTTTCTAAATTACTTGCCACATCATTAACACTGATTTTATCTATTTTGCTTGAACTACTAAAGGTTTCACTTACCCATTGACAAAGTTGGATAATAGGTAGTTTGGGTTCAAATAAGTATCTATGAGAAGTGATAATAATACTTATAATTTTTGTAACATTATTTTGGAAAGAAATAATAAAATTAGCTTGCCAGTCTAAAATATCTTTACATACTTTCTTTATGTCTGATAAAGTTGTTTTGCTACTAAATTTTATATTCAATTCTCTATATTCATGAATTATTGTTTTTTTTAGATAAGGTTCCAACTTTGTAAATACATCTATATCTGGTCTAAATTTTGGTAATTTATATCCTTCAGGTAAATCTCCGGCTCTATTAGATCTTATCATAGGATTTTTATATAGTCGTTTAATACGTTCATTACTTAATCCAGTATATTGAAAAAATTGAAATTCCGCTACTTGGATTATGGAAAAAACATAATTTGAAACTTCATTATCTTTCATGAATGGTAGTATGTCTTTAAAAACATTTCTGAATGTATTAATATTTGGATTTCTCCACCATTTGCATAGATGTTTAAGTTCAATTTCCGTATTCTTTAAGGGGAGTTTCGATTTATCAAAATTCTCAAGTAAAAATAGTTCAAATGTAGCTGATAGTACAGTTAAATAATTTATGAAATGAGGCTTAAGTCCAATGCAACTATTTCTTAAAAAATCTTCATTATTAATCGGAATATTTTGATTACAACCATAAGATTCAAGATCTTTCATCAAATTATCATTGATAGGTAATAATTTAGGATTAAAGCTAAGTGAAGCATACAACGGATTTGGACAATGCCTTTGTGAATGAATAAATTCTAAAGAAGCTATGCGATTATCAGGATTAACCACGAAGTTAGAGTCGTGATTAATTTCAAACTGAGAACACATCTCAATAAATAATTTAGAAGTTAAATGCTTTTCTTTAGGATCCTTTATTATATAAGGACGAGAATCTGTATCTGATAAATCTAAAAAGCACTTTGCCAAATTATCTCCATAGTCAGTAGCTGAAAATGGATTTCCACTTTGTTTCGTTTCAATGAATGCTTTGCATAATAAAGTAATAGGAAACTGACTTTCATTCGCTTTAGGAAACCAATAAGATATAAATGCTTGCGCAAAACCACTGAAACAAAGCAAATAATTTAATTCCCAAGATGATACGAGAGTACAATCTTCAATTAACCAAATATCTTGTAAAACTGGATGCTTATCTAAAACAAGATAATCAGCTTTTTCTAAAGATCTCATTACGGGAGTGATATTTAAAACTCTGCAAAAACCAACTTCTAAATTATATAAACAACGAATTAAGACATCTTTATTGGAAAGAATTGCTTCATTTTGGGATATTTGATAAACAACTTCTTGGCATATCTGATGAGCTAATTCATTTATTGAATCTTCATCAACAATATCAACTATAACTAAATCGTTATTATTAATTAACTTTTGAATATATTCACTACAAACCTTTATGATTGTATTTTCAGATGGTTTGAAAATATTGGATATTACAGTATTAGAGGGAATCTCTGTAGGGTTCATGATAATAAAATTATCGAAATGATGATGTTCAATGATCCGCATTATTATAATAGTTAGTACATCTGTAGGAACAAACCATAAATCTATACTCTGATAAATTAACTCATTAACTTCTTTTCCTGTTTTACAACTCTTTATTTTTTCCCAAATATTATGCTGTAAAGGTAATAAGGGTGTTACTCCCAAGTACTCAAGTACTTGGAAATAAACATCATATAAAGATTTTTCAATATTTGGAATTGGAGGATTTACATCTAATTTTTTGGATACATCTTGAGGTGAAGGAATTGTTTCATCTTGACTAACTATATCTAAAGATGGCTGTATATTTTGTAATCTCTCAATATATTCCTTTGCGTTTGCTAGTACTACTTCCAAATAGTCATTTACTGCAATCTTACATAATAGTTCAGCAGCTGTTTTAAAAACTCTTCTATTTTCTATTGGAATTTCTGAATTTTTCATGAAAAATTGGATTTCATCTCCTACTAAAAATCCAGATCTGACTTGAGAATTTAAATACATTATTATAGTTAAGCAACCCTCTTCAAATTGACTTAATGCAAAATTTGGCACAGCCTGGTATAATACATAAGTAGGTATTGTTGATGGCAAATTAATGACAATATATTGACTGACATTTTCGAATTTTTTTTTGGCTTCTAATACAGCTTGCCATGCTAGTAAAAACTGGCTTTCTGGACCTAAAGTTTTAACTAAACCTGAAAGTTCTTTTCCTGATGCTAATTCCAAGATATTTTTACCAGTAATTTTCCTTGAAGCTAATGCTGACGGTGTATTATTCAATTTCTCATCTTTAATAGCTATTTCAGCATCCGACTTTTTGGGTTCAATTAATCTGTATTTTTGCTTGGGCCTTGCTATTATTCTTTTCTGTCTCTGAATATTCTCCATAGCTTCTTGAGGTTTGGTGCTGATAGAAGGAACAGTTTTTGTCTGACGCGGATGCATTGTAACTAACTTTCTTTTCTCTATAGGTTTTGGATTTGGGTCTAGTATAACATACTTTGAATATTCTCCAGTCCTTGGGGCTGATAATAATTTCAAAAGTGAAGGATTCTGTTGCAAATCTTTAGAATCAACTTGCTCCAAAGTATCTTTTGTATATTCATTCACTATTTCAATAGCAGTTTTATCAGTAAAAATATTTGGTATTCCCCAGCTTCTTAAAAAATCTGCATATTTCTCTAATGCTGGGATATCTAAAATATCAGTACCATATAATAGTAAACAGTATTGAATCTCATTTGCTACTCTATATCCTAAAATTTTCTTGTTTTGTTTTGTTATATCTCCTGTTAAAACTGCATCTTCATCTATCAGCACAGGGCTATATGAATCACTCTCTATTCTTGATAAGAGACGTTCACAGGCACCTAATATTTCTACTGAAACATACATTTCACGTGCTCCTTTATATTTATATATTGGAGATAGAATTCCATCTTTTTCCATACGTTTAATTTCCCTATCAGCTAAATCCCATACTTCCTTTTTACTTTTATTTCCAAATATACTCATGGGTCGAGAAAATATTGTTCTTGCTATATTACTAGATTCAATATCATATCTAGACGACAAAGTAAAAGGAATTATCAGATATACTGTGATGATTAAAGTTACCAAGTTTTTTTCAATGGCTTTTATACCACAGGAAATTTTCATCGGTATACAAGAAGTTTTGTATAGAACTTCAATATATATTAACTATTTTAATAAAAATCCCTTAGGATTTTCAAAAGCTTCGTTAATCTGTTCTATAAAAATAATTTCAATGTATTACACCTGAATTTAAAAGAGAAGTCTTCCAGTAAAATATTATTGCATTAATTGGTAGGGTAACCGTTTTCTGATTTCAATAATATTCGGCTAGCTCTGTTTGTTAAATCAAATAAAACAATATATCGCGTATATTGAGTTATAATACAACTGTCTAGTTCATTAAAATTATAATAATTTTTTTTTTTTTATGGTTTTAGATGATCTTAGTTAAGTTTTGGATCATGCATCCCATGATAGCGCCAAATATACTAATCTAAAAATTGTTTGGCGGTTTTTTTGCATGCAGATATAGTGGTTTTTGGTAATTTTTTGGTTTTTTGAAAGTAGGTATATTAATTGATATACTATAGCTCTCATTTTGAGTCTAGATGTTAAACAGAAGAAATTATATAATGATACAAATCTTTGGAATTGTAGGAAATTGAGTTGATTATCTAATGAAGAATCAGAGTTTTTGTGCAAACAAGTTTGCATCCCTCATTTACATTTTTATACTTTTAAATATATATATAAAATCAAATAGAATTGTATATGGATCTAATATAAATGAGAATAGTCAATCTAATTCAAATAATTGGAAGCAGGAGTTGCTTATTAGAGCCACATGTGGTCCAGATGGTAATGGATTTTCTAACAATAAATCTTTTGTAGAGAGTAAGTTGAAAATTTTTGCAAATGATGAGTTTAATAAGCTGGTAAGCTTAGATAAGCTTCCAATTATATATACTGGAAAGAATATTTCTATGATGCGTAAAGCATTCAGACTTGGAGAGATTTTGAAGGCACCATTACGCTTAAGAGAGAGAATAATACAGGATCCTGAATCAATTCCTATAATTGAAGATGATTATCTCTTAATGTCACATATTCCCGAAGAAAGAGTTAACAATAGAATGGAAGTAGTTTATAATAGGGTAGCTAATGAAATTCGTTATACGGTATTGCTCTGTGGTGGTGAATTGATTTCGATAATCCCAATTATAAAGTATATAATGCAACTAAAGTCTGTAGGTAATGATTTGAGTGGAGATTCAATAATATTGGAGTCTCTAAACATTTATAATAAGGAAAAAGTAAGATATAGAAGAAAGATGGCAGAATTAAGTACAAGATATCTATCTACATTGCCATATGCCAATGAAATTTACTTTGGTTCTAAAAATATTAGACCAAGAGGAAGATTGATAGGTATACCAAAATTAGTAAAAAGTGAAATTGAATCAACTAAAGACAAAGATTTTTCAATAGGGTCTGTATCAGATGAAAATGAAATTGGAGGAGCCATAATTGGTCGTAATATAAGAGCAAAAGAGAAATATTTTGATAATAACTTCGAGTATGATAATTTTGGTTTATTAGAAGATCTGGAGAAATTCTCTAGTATTTTCGAACTAGATACTCCTAAAGCGTTATTTTCTATTGGAAATAAGCAAGATTTACCAGTTATGCTAACTCCAATAGCAGATGTAATGTCAACAAAAAATAGTAGAGGTGTAATTCCTCATAGTATAACAAGAGCAGCTATAAATAAAGAAACTGTCATTAGCCGTATTCGAGGAGACTTGGAAAAAATTAAACAAGAAAATAAAGTAGAAGAATTAGGAAGTTCGATAATTTCAGAAACTGAAAAATCTGAAGATGAATTCCTAGATATATATAATGATTCATATGATTCAAAAAGTATTTTGATTCGTCGAAGAATCCGGCCAAATGATTCTCTATTTACTGATATGAATGAGGAAGTTTATGTAGATTCGAAGACTTCAAGTGAGTTACAAATTCCTTTGGTTAAAGGTTTTCCTATTTGGGAAAAAATCCCTGAATTTCTTACTAATATGATTGATAAGATACAAAATAAAGATTTTCTTGATAAAGTAAGATCGTTGGATGAAAAAGATAAAGTACTTAAAGAAGCAATAGTCAAATTTCCTGTTTATCTTTCTCAAACAAAAATTCTACGTTTGGAGCATCAGTTATTTTTTTTCTGGGAATCTCTTAGACTTTCTAATATATTGATGGATCAGAAATATGATTCTTGCTTAGCTAATTTCCCCGATAGGAATAATGTACCAAATTTGGACATTCTCCCTTCTCAAATACCTAGAACTGATAAGTCAATAGCTGAGTCTTGTTTTATACTTCTTAAGTTCTTTAAAAATAAGAAGATACCTTTGAAATTTCGGGTATTAAAAAAGATAAAGATAGATTCTAATATAGCAAAAACTTCATATAGAGTTCAGTTTTTAAGTCCGACTAAATTAGAAGAAAAAAAAGAGTACCATAACAAAGCTAAAATTTTATGTTTTGACATTTTCCCAAATATACTGAGATATGTTATACATTTTGTGTTTAATAATGTTATTGAAGAACGACAGTCTAATTACTTTAAATATATTGAGAAGGTAAAGGATCAATTGAAACATGAAGATGAATTGGCTTTACAAAACAAATATAAGACAGAATTAGAAAAAAGAAAATTGATCACTCCTATAAATATATCTAATCGTATAGAAAGATATGAAAATGCTTGGAGGAGAAGTATTGGATCTTTAGGTTTGGTACCTTTAGCTACTATTTCAAAAAATGTTCTTGAGAAAATCCATAATACAATTAGGTTTGGTCCTTTAATTATTAAACAAAAATTTAATAGAAAACCAACTCCAGAAGAAGTCCGAACTTCAATAGGGAAGACTATTGTCAAAATTATTGACGAATATTATTCATCGATTCAAGCTGATTATTTCTTCCTTCCTGTAGATATGCTTCAAAACTTTACAATACATATTACTAAGACTTTATTAGAAGTTCCTGTTGATGGATTGTTAGATTCTATACTAATTAAACCAACTTTATTATTGGATATGCATATAGATAAATTAACAGATCTTAGTATATTTGATCTATGTGCAAAGCTACTAATTGATATCATTTCTTACCATAAAGTCCGAGCCAATGTATCAATTTTAGATAAGGATAGTGAATATATTAATTTATTAGACAGTAAATATTCGGAAATCTGTATTATAGTATCAAAATATTTATCAGTTAATTTATACAATAGAAAATTATGTCGATACTCACAATCAAGTAATTTTTTGTCTGAGTATAATAAGCAGATTCAGACCACTTTTATTCATCAAATACTAACTGATGGTTCTAGTACTTTGCCTGTGGAATTTGGACTTCAGATTTATCAGTCATCTTACTTAGATATCTTTAAAAGAGTTTGTGAAATGCATGGACTTTTAGTTACATTTTTAGATATAAATCTTGGGCAAAAAGAATCCCCAATTTTGAATATGATGGCTGATAAAACTCAAATGGAACTTACTAATGAAACGATAAATTTCCATGAAGTTGTAGATAGCATTATGAGATCCATATATATTTATATAGTTGGAAAAAGTGTAAACCAGGAACGGATAGTATTTTTCAATGAAGAAATTATGGCTAAATTTTTACTAAATTACCTAAAAGTAAATAAATATAATGTGCCAGATGACGTGAATAGAGTTAAATCTTTTTATATTAGTTATAAGTATCCTTGGGGAACACAGTTTGATGAAGCCCTGATATTGTGGTGTAAAAGCTTTATTACTGCTCTCGCCTCTTTAAAACTAATATCAGACGAAAATAATATAGTATATACTATTACAAATATAGATACTGTTATAAATTCAATGTGCTCACTTGAAATGATTCAGCCAATGAGAAATCATATTGAATATGAAGCTGATGAGGTATTAAGGCGAACATTTGCCTATCATTTAGGGATTGCATTTGTTTACTGGATATACAAAAAACCAATTCCCTTATGGTCTTTTTATGATCAATGGAGCTCAAGATTTGAGCTTGAAACTAATATTTTACTTTCGGAAGAACCAGAAATTAGTCTATCCACTTTCATTCTACTTAAGGGAATAGCTGATGAAGAATATCCTAAACTTAGTGAGCCTAAACTGAAAATAAGACCAAAACCGGAAGTTAATATAAATTTAAAAAAAGAAAATTCCGTAAAGTCTAAGGAGCAATTTCAAGAAGATATATGGATTAATACTCCAATTAAATCCTTACAAAATGGTCAATATAGTCTTGGATATTTTCTCTTTCCAAATACAATTCCTGTGGAAGTTATGAATAAGATGTCTTCGAATGATACATTAGCATTCACAGGACCTCATGAAATCACTTGGGTTGGAGCTAGTGAAAGTGAATTTCAAAACATGTGCTTGGGTGCTCTAAAAAATTTAGAGATTTATATGAAGGATAAACTTCCCTTTAGATCATCTTTAAATGAGTATACTAATATATGGCTAACAGATGATATTAGTACAAGAGATTTACTTTGCAGAGATATAGCAGGACGCTATTTCTATCCTAGATCCATAATGAATTGTGATGAAGCTGTTATGGAAGGAGCACTTATATCTCAAAAGTTATCTGTAGATAAAGAACGTTTAAAAAGAGGTCAGTGGCTTGCTATTCGTGAAGTCTCTATCAGAAGAAATATTCTAGCTTCCGAAAATAATTTGAATGTGGCTATAAATCCTAAGGAGTATCCATTTGTAAATTTTCTACCTCTTAGCAGTTCAGTTGTGAATTTTATTGAATCCGATGAATTCAGACAACCTGGAGGATTCTTAAGGAATTGCAGAGCTGCTCTAGATACTGCTAGGACATTTCCTAAAGAAAGTCCCTACTTTCTAAAGTTATTAGATGAATCAGAAGAAACACTGTCATCTATTTGTACAGATGCAATGAATTTATATTATACCTCATCTTCTCCAATGTCATGGGATGAACAACAAACTACTTTCAATCCGTTAAACAGAGAAAATAGCTATTATATGTCTAGATTTGCTCTAGGACAGTTTAGAGCACTCGTTGACGAAATAAAAGCAAGAAACTTATTTATAGATTCTGCTATTAGGATTTCAGATAATTTTCATTTACTTAACCCTATAATTGAAGGGCTACAAATATCTGACAGCGAAGCAAAATTTGTTCAGGCTTGTTTTTACTTCCTCAGAAATTGTGTATCAAAAAATTATATCTTTTTAAATATGGGTTACGATATAACAAATAGTGATAAATTATTTCATAAAGTCTGTCAATTTGCTTCATATAGGTATTTCTCAACTTCTAAGCCTATTTCTCAATCTGAAGCCCTAAATCTAAAGGAACAAGGTGTAGATTTGGATAATCCATGGATTAGGAGAAGAATTAAAACAGCTCAATGGTTAATAATTCACCAGGTATTCCAAATGAAGGCAAAGAAATATCCGGGTGGCCATGAAGTATTTATAAGAGAAGTATTTGATTTACCTAAATACATGCAGCTAGGAGAGTTTGATACTAGTGAAAAGCAATTACCAATTATAGAAGATTGCATGAATGCAATTATGTTTATTCTTAAACAAAATAGTAAGAATGTTCATAAATTTAATAGATATATCGGGATACCCAAACCATTCTGTGAAGAAGTAGCTACTAAATATGGAAATACTTCTAAATATTAGATTACTTTTCTGTAAATTATATTTTTAATTTAATTAGATTCTAAAGAGTTTTGTTTTGCAAAAGGGAGAGATTTTGTTTTATTTATATTATTAGTCTGAAATGTAGTGTCAATCAAATAATGCAATGTCAAAAATACAGCTAAAGAATTTTTCAATATTTTCTTTTTATTTTCTTAGAAAAAATAATAGAAGTTATATATATTGGTATATTTATAGAAAATATTAGTGATGGTTTTACTCTCCATAATAAATTAGTTTAAAATATGATTATAAACAATCTGGTAATTAATAGATCCAATTCTGTTATCGCATGTACACTTAGCGCTGTACAAATATCAGCCTTTTTGATGCATAGAATACAGGCTTTATGGCCTAAATAATATCCTTTTAATGTCTAGATATGTTTCTGGAAAAGAATAATTTATGGCTATTTATAAATTTTGCTAAATTTTTATTCTATTCATTCATTCTCGTAGCCTACTCTAACTGTTTTGATAGGAAGAAACTACCTCCAACTCTACAAGCACTTGATAAAGTTAATGTATACTATTGGGATATATTAAAGGACTATGTTGAGTACTTTAATAGTGAAATTGAAAATATTCGTCAGAATTACCCATCTTTGGAGTATCATATAAAGAAGGGTCAGTGGTTTAGCATAGTAGATGTGTTAGAATGTGAATATGATGATGAGAAGATATATGATACAATACCAGCAAGAATTAAAATTAGTGATTTATCACAAAATATTAATCTAGTACGGGGTTTGTGGGAAGAAAATCAATTCATCACGGTCTCTTTAAATCGTATTGAATTTACTCAGCATTGCTTGGGAGCACTACAAAAACTAATACATCATCCAAATGTTATAATCCAAGGCCATGATCCAACACGTCTAAAGAGTATTTGTAATGATGCTTCAGATAGATTCTTTACTCCTGCTATTCTTTTTGATGAGATAAATTCTCTGATAAGTAAAGATAATGATAGATACTCCATAGCTACACTTAAATGCATCGATCAGGAACGTATAAGATATGGTCAGTGGTCAGCTATAGTTCATCTTCACGCACTAGACTTAGAAGATGGTCGTGATAGAGTATTTGGAGACTTAAAAGGTAGTCTTAATCCAGTATCTCAAGGTTCTGAATATACAAAACCAAGTTCATTACCATACTTTCCTCCACCTGAGTTTAGTAGAGGAGTGGAGCATGATAACTTTGTAGATAGTTGTATGAATGCCCTGTTGAAGCTGTATACAAGACAGGAAGACCCAAATATCTTGCTGAAACTATATTGTAAGGATGCAAAGAAAGTATACTTTAGCAATACTCATGATTTAGTGAAAAATTTAGATGTCTATGGAATGGGTGAAATTGATCCTATAAGTGTATCAGAGCTAAGGTATAAGGTAGGACAGCTTACTCCACCTTCTACGCTGCTCCTAAATATATTTGACTACAGATTAGTTAGAATTGGCCAATGGCAAAAAATAGCGCAACAAATAGTAAAGGATCACAATTCTGTACCCCCTTATGATAGAGTTCGTGGTATTATATATAATGATCCACGAAACTATGGTTATAATGCTGGTTTGACATTTGAAGAAATGATACAAAATTGTGAGCATACCTTAAGAAAAAAAGTTATGGACCAAAATAAAAAAGGTCAATTTTTAGATGGGAAAACTCAAGCTTCAATGTCAAAGGATATAGATGAAGAATGGGAATGGGCATCAGTAATAGAGCTGGTAGAAGTAGAATCATTTTGTAAGGATGCAGCAGGAGCTTATTTTGATTTAGGTAAAGAGTATTATTCTATACCTCGTCAAATGCCACTTATTCCTTCCCGATTGGAATTTGATCCAGGATTTGGTCTTACTGAGTCTTACATTCCACCTCAAAATCTAGACCTTAATCGTCAAAGATCAACTTTAGACTCTTCCAAAATAAATAACTTAGACTGGCGTATTGAAGCCTCTAGTATTCTCTGGAATACTATGGATAACTTAAGACTATCAACACAACTCGAGAATTTAGTAACAAATATACAATGGAAGAAGATTATTCAGCAAGCTAAAAGTTTTGTTTTTTTTGAGATTGGTATAGATAACTTTTATAATACTGATATAAAACCACCAAGAAGTATTTTTCATTATTCCAATGATCCCATAGAAATGTATAATCAGTGTTTACATGCTTTTTCTGAGGCTAGAAGAACACTTTACCATAGAAAATTTCGACGTCAATCTAATTTAAGTATGGAATCTCTTCTAGCTTTAGGATATATTATGGATTCAGTAGACGAATCACAAACTAATAGTTATAAATGGATTATCTCTTCTTCAATAGCACAAGGTCTACAAGATAAGGGTATCACAAGTAATAATATTGAGGAATATCCGGAATTCATTAATCCTGTAAAGCAGTCAATGTGTATGGAAAGTGCTAAAGAATACTTTGAAAACGCGGAATCTTGTCCATTTGTCCAAGATGAAATATCTAAATATAAATTTCAAGCTCAGTCTGTATTTCCTCATAATCCAGTACCTAATGCTGATGATCCGAAATTAGCAGATCCTAGTGGTGATTTAGAAGCAGAAGACCAATGGAATTTTTTGTATGATTACTCAGTTTATATTAGGAATAAGAATGATGAAAATATAAATATTATTCTTATTCCCCAAAAAATGCCATTGTCATTTATAGATTTCAGACATTCACTTTGGAGGCCTCCTCATGAATGCCTACAGGATATGGTAATAAATTGCATTCAAGCATCCTGGCCAATTGTAGAAGCTAACTGGCGTAAACAGAAAGTTCAAACAGATTTGGCTACAGCATTAGCTATATTTTGTGATTCGGCATCTTTGGAATATTTTGAACGTAAAAGGCAGTGGAGGCAACTAGTAAATCTCATCATGAAATCACAAAAATATGCTGAACATTTTACATGGCTTAGAAGAGGTTTTTACATGCCTCGACAATTTGAGATACTTAAAATACCATTACTCACAACAGGAAAAGAAGGCCCTGTTTCAAATGAGGCAATCCAAAGATATTCAGAAATTCTTGATATAACATTTTCTGAACTCGTATATATGAGATATTTAGCTCCTTTTACTACTGAGCTCTATAAATTAACTAAATTGATTGCTTGTGATATGTCACAAATTTCTACAAGAGGTTCTTGGGTAGGACTTATTCCTGTAGATGCTGAAGTTTTAAGATATACAGAAACAATATTAGCTATGGGGAGAATGGAATCTAATAATCTTTTGGAATCTAAAGCAATTGGCTTTCAACCTTTACGAGGAGCATTTGATCCAAGATTTAAATTATCTCATCGGACTAAAGTAAAAGAGCCTGTTTCTTTTAGACGAAATCAAGATGATCTTCAAAGCTTGTCGATGTCAAAACTAAGACCTCCTCAAAAAACCACAGTGTCACCAAGAGTTCGATTAATGCAATATAAAGAAATAGTTGAAAAGGATCAGGATGATTTACCTTTCCAATATCCATTACCAGATGAAGTAAAAATTGATTGGAGGAAGTATAAGGGAGGTTTTGTAGATACTTTAGATCTACAGAATATGCCTAATAAGAAAGTAATTCATGATTTTATAAATGTTGACTGGCTAAGGCCTAAAAATATGGATATTATTTTTAGTGATTTAAAAGGGAGTAGGAGATTACAATTAAAAGCTATTCAAATGCCCCGAAGAAGACCATTTTACGATAATAATAAGGGGACCATATTTTATGATACTCCTAGCACCCCAATTACTGAGCGTGGAATTGAGCCTAGAGGTAGATATCCTGAGCCTCCTGGAAGATTTCCTGTGACAGATGGAACATTACATACAGGATATAGAGTAACTGAACGATACAGAGAACCTTACAAAATACCTAATAAGATATTACCTCCAGATCCAGCCTTAAAAAGTGAAAATTTTATTCCAATACCAGAGTTGCCTATTGTTAAGAGGAAAAGTCTAAAGGAACTTCGGGAACTCGCAAAATCAATGGATTTACAAACTGAAGAAAATATAAAGCTTGAAATACCATCCATAAAAAAATATCTATCACAAAAAGTAGTGAAAAAGGGAGAGAAATATAACGATATTGAGATAGATGACATATATGGAATTACTACCAGGAATAGAAAGAATCACTTATCGGGTAAAATAACCTCAGAAATTATTCATAATATCATCAAAGCGGCAGAGTACTATAAAATAAAAGCAGATTGCATTCCTCCATATGGTTATACATTGGGAGAAACGATTAATAGAGAAGAAGATGCTATGAGAGGAGCACGATTTGTTTATAGATGTCTTAGAATGGATAATCATTTTATTACAGCAAAAATGGCATTTAAAATATGGATAAGATCCTTATTTCTCAGAAGAAATTTCCATTATTATACTCTACCAGGTTATAGAGCTAATATGAAGCCCTATATCAAAAGAAGGTCTAGATATGATGATCAGACATACTGCCCTGGAAAGAATCAAGATAAGCTAGATGCTATTACGGATTCCTTAGCTACTGCAGCTTATTCCAATTATATAACAAATATCAAAGATATAAATAAATTATGTTCTATAGCAGAAGATTTTTTATATAAGAGAGTTAAGACAATTTCAAATTGTGTTAGTTCTTTTAAGAAAAATTATATAGATGATACCAAACAACCTCATCTCAATCTTTCTAAAGCTACTCTAGTATGCTCTCAATTTGAAAATGAATGGGGGACTCCAGTTTATAAGATTGAAAAATTCCCTGATCCTCCAACATAGATTTGATTCTTCTATATATTACTAATTAAATCTAAAAACAAATATACCGCCATAATATCAAAAAGGTATCGAATGATACTAGCGCCAAATATTTAGATGATCAGATTTTTAGATAAAATAAGACAATAATATAATATATAACATGGTCTAGAATAAAATAAAAGGAAATAAAATGTCGAAATGGATAGAATAAAATATTTGGCAAATTTGATAGTAGGAAGAGAGGATATTCCAGACAGGAGGGATAGAATAGCATTGTGTGCAGTGGAATTTACTAAGTGTTCTGACTTCTTTAGTTTAAAGTCTATATTCTATAAACTACTTATTAGAAAGTTTTTTCCATTAGAAAATCAGGTTCAGACCCCATTAGAGGAATTTCCAGCTAACCTTATAGGCTATTTACCAATGAATGCATTAGAAAGATGTACTGCTCATATATTAAAAAAGTATCCTCCTCCTGAGGGGATTGACTTGGATACAATAATGCCGATAGTATCTTCAGAAGAGCTTTGTAATATTTTCCAAAGTGAGTGCAAACTAATATTACAACCTAGAGGGATAAAGAGAGATTCACAAGGTGGAATTTTGTTAAATGAAGATTCAACAACTAACGAGTGGTGGATAAGAACCTATGATTTTTTATGTAGACAAAATCAAACTTATAGACAACGTCTCTCTGTTTTACTACGCTCTGCAATTAATAAATTAGTTATCTTAACTGTCTTAGCTACAGATACATACTACTTTCACCAAAGAGCTCGCGAACAAATGATAACTTTTGTACTTGAGCACTTTTTTGGGGGAAATAAAATAGTAATAATACGTTATCATGATCATTGTGAAAGAGTTGTAAATGACCGTGTTAGGCATCTTAGGGATACAATTGTTCGTTCTGATGAATCTTCCTCTCCTAGACTAAATTTAAGTACCTCCAAGAAAAGTACTAATCAAAATGAACTAAATATTATTATCAGCAAAGCTCGAAAAGAATTTGAAGCACAATTAAAGACTATTTCAGCTTATTGGGTACTAAATAATTCTAAATTTGATATAATGCAAGATAAGGTCACTGAGAAGTTTAATGAAGACAATCAAGAATTATCTACTTTATTTAGCCCAGTAGTTAATGTATCTGATAGAGATTTAAACTCGCTCACTAATCTTCAAATTCTGGATACCTTTACTAAATTATCTTATACGATTCATCCTCCTTCTATAGAAAGAATGATTAATGCTCAAAGTACTTCATATAGTAATATAGAACTTCTATCTATTCTAATAGATGATTTTAATCCCATGAACGAAGTTCTAGATAAAAAGTCTGAGTTATTTTTAGATAAAGTTCAACAAGTTTCACTTTTGAAGGAATGGAAACGAAAGATAAAAAGGAGAAAATCTACTACTAGTATAGGGATATCTGCTCCTTTCATTTCTTCAGATATAACTCCTAGTGAGCCTACTATTAATATCTCAATAGCTAGTTTGTTTAGCCTTATTGATGATATTACTTCTGGTCATAAAATAGCTCAAGATTTATGCGGTGAACTATTAAAAAAAAATTTAGAGAAAGTATAAGTGAACTAATGTACTTTTCTAAATATATTTACAATATATATTTAAATTTTTATTATATTTTAAACACCTATAATACAAGGACATTATTACCAAAAAAAACTTCATTTTTATTGTAAGTATAACTACTTAATATATCACAAACTTATATACTTTAGGCTAGATTCCTTCTGGAAACTAGGTTTAATAAAAAGGTACCCTTATTTTTCTTTAGAAGAAAATTGCAAATTCAATAGTTAAGTATTTTTCAAAAACTAATCTTCATGATTTAGAAAAACTAGTTAAAGTGAATATACTATATGTACTACAAAATGGTAGGAAGGTATTTGAATTAGAAAAGTATAAATTATTTTAATACTCCATAAATACTGCACTTTTTATTTTCTAAAGATGCATGCATACAGTGGCGCCCAAAATGGGTACCGTATACTATAGTCTTTAGAAAAAAAGTAAGAAAAAAAAAAAAAGAAAATGGATTTTGTAAAACTAATGGGATAAGTTTATAGAATTATAAAGAAAAGATAAGCAAATTGAGATGATTTTTTTAATAGAAAGTAAACAACTCCTGATTATATTGATCATTTGTCTATTTTTTGTAACAGATATTTGTGCAAACCTAAAGAAGCATAAATTAAACAATCAAGGAACTCTACCAATTGATGAGATAGCTCGTTTATCAAGAACTGCAGCAAAGTATGTTTCTGAAGCTCATATTACAGAGATTGTTGATGATCCAGGACCCAGAGCCCGTGCTTGGATCTCTAGCAACTATCAAAGAGCTAAATATAGAAGATTACAATGGAGTTGTATCCTGAAAACTCTCAAAGAACCGATTTTAGGATATAAAGTTGAAGTGTCGATATTTAATCATAGGAATCCACCTCCTGTGCAAAATTTCATGAAGTCAGAAAATCAATTAGAAATGTATCATCAATGTTTAAATGTATTCAATTTTATACATACTCAAGCAAAAAGTATGATAGTTATTCCAGAAGCTAGAAAACCTGTTTTAAAAGTTTTATTATATTATATATGCTACAAAAGTGTTCAAAACTTTTTTGAAAATAATTGGCCAAGCTCTGTAATGATCCTTCGGGAAATAACTTCTATGGCTATATCACTTTCTAAGGCTAATAGAATTGAGAATCTAAGAATTAATACTTTGATTAGTGAGTTTTCAACAAGTCCATATAGTCATGAGATAGTTCCTATTAATAAATCTCGGAGATATATGAATATTGATATGGAAGGATATAATATCTGGCAATATGCTTTATATAGAAGTCAAATACTATATTCCAGTGAAATTCCTATACGAATGCAACATCAAGAAGAACTTTCTTATATAGTTATGAGTGGTTCACCAGTTCCTCCAGCTGAATTTCTTAATATGCGTAATTTGCAATTATTATATACAGAGTCATTGCAATTTACAACTACTTTAATATTTTCTATTATTCTATTAAAAGTTCGTAATACCCTACCAATAAGGTCATTAGAAGTAAATATATATAATATTAGTAAGATGCCGAAGAAATTTGTAAAAATTAATGTATTATTGGCTTTTGCAGCTAGAATTGCTAGAGATTATGTTTATGTAAGAAGTGAATGGTTTGAATTAGTAAATGCACTTTTAGAATTGGATTTGGAAGAAAAAGAAAGAGGAAATTCCCCTATATTGAAATGGAATGGTGACATAAATATGCCATTAAATTTCGAGCCAGATATAGTAGATCCACAACAATTAATTACAAATTGTATAAGATCTTTGGAACAACTTTCCATACAAGGGACTTTAATAATAAATTCTGTACAATCCAATAGTAGTCCTGAAATTCTACATAAGTTAGAAGATATTTGTACTAGGGTTCAACATTATCTTTTACCATATTCTAAAATATATGCTAATTCTCAAGATGAAAATAAACCTTTAAAATCTATTCTTAAAAAAGTAAATCCTTTTGATTATGAGGAACCTAAAAAGAAAAATATTAAGTTTGCCCCTAATGTTAAAGTGTCATCATATGTTTTGGGTTCTAAACCTTCAGAAATGGATGATTTAGGTTATTTTACTTTGGATACTTCTTTGAGGACTGCTATAAAGAAATCAGAATTTGAATCTACAGCTAGATCTGAAATTCCAATACATTATCAAAACCAAGCAGCTGATGAAGATGAGGTTATTTCAGAATTATTTGATAATAAATTTGTGGATACCGAAGATATTTTGGTTGATACACCTTATCCAAAATCTGAATGTGAATTTCAATCCCAAATGATACAAAGTATGCAACTTGAAGAACCTGAATATCAAGATATAGATAAAAATTCAACAAAAGTCAGCAAATCACTAGAATTAAATAATATAGACTTAGATGATAAAGTTAAGGTTCAAGACTTGACAGATGGTTATAATTTCACTAATGAAATGAATAGTTTAGATAATTGGATAGTATATTGAGTTATATAATAATTTGTATGTTGGGGATATCACTTATATACAACTTTCTAAAATATAAATTTATTTAAAATGGTAAAGTTTGATTATTAGATTATAAGGTGTAAAACCTGTAGTCCAACAATAATAATAAAAACATGCACTTTATAAAGTCAATACCTCAATAACAGTATTGGATATTAAAGAGAATTGAATTGAATATATATTGAGATCATCATTTCGTTACGAAATTCATCTTGATCTAACAATGTCAGACAGGAGCTATATCCATACTGATGATATTCAATGTCTCGTAGAAATACCAAAAAACTTAGTGATTTTAGTAAAAATATATGATATATTTATTATATTCTCACAATTCTCTTGTTAACCCTTAAAATATATCAATAGTAGATACCCTACTATCCTGAACCTTAACCAAAATCTAACAAACAATATTTATTTAGGTATACAAATCAAAATATTAAACTAAACTACAATTGATCTAGAATATGAAGGTAAAGGTGTAGATATAGGAACATCTGAAAGTGTAATATCAGGCATAATCCATGGGCCTAATGCCTTAACACATATGAGCTTGATTTCAGCATCTGTTGCTAAGAATACAGGTATAGATTTCATTAACTCAACAAAGCATCTTTCAGCTGGTCCATTTGGAACTTTTCCTTTAGTAAATCCATATATCATTTTGAGTACATCATCTATACTAAATCCACCAGGCATGAGAGATTGAAGATGACCATAAAGTACTGCAGCTCTCAAAGGCGTTGATAAATACGAAAAAGATCTATTTCTACTACTAGATGGAGCTTTTTTACCAAAAGTATATATTGCAAGTCTAAGAGCTGCAGAATTTGTCCCTGCATCATAATTTATTGGGTTGTTTGTATCTTTGAGTACATTACTTATTGTTTCATCAATATTTACTCTTGCTATACGCCCTCTGGTTATACAAGCTGCCATCTTTCCGCATGTTTCATCAATGTTTATTGGAAGCTTATCACCCAAAACCTTGACAACTGATGATAATGCTTTGCGACAATTTTCAGGATCTACAGTTCTTGTACTAAATGACAAAGCTGATGGAGCTGCAGAGGCTATTGCAAAAACAATACGAGGCCATACATATTGAATCAAGCTTGAGTAATTCATTGGGGATACAATAGATGATAAATATAGACATACTGCAGGTCTGGTTACACCTGGCGGGATATGTTTTTCAATAATAAAGGTACCTACAAACCAAT
Organism: Cryptosporidium andersoni; assembly: GCF_001865355.1. NCBI lineage: Eukaryota > Apicomplexa > Conoidasida > Eucoccidiorida > Cryptosporidiidae > Cryptosporidium > Cryptosporidium andersoni. The sequence continues at coordinate 103,513 of NW_027122897.1, forward strand.
CTGCAATTCTAGCTAAAAGAAGTGTATCAGTAATTATTTTCACCTGATTAACTGATAAAAATGTACTTTGATCTTTCATAATTTGATTACAAGCCCGAGCCGCATCTGTAATTTGAGTTAATCTAATATCAAATGGGGCCCCTACTCTCATTAAAGCAATTGTACATTCAACAGTTGGAGCTTCACTCTTGCTAGAATATTCCGGAATACCCATAACATCATTCGGAATATCTGAATGAAGTACCTTTATATCATTATCTAGTAATGCTATCATACTCTCCAATTCTAACCATAATCTATATGCTTGTAAACCTTTGACATTACCTAGTGAACCTGTCATTCTAACCATAGTCTCCCACATATACTCCCTATTTCTATCTTTAACAAAATTTATATATCTATAGGCCTTAGATAAAGCAGACAAAACAGAGTTATGAAAATCCTCATTCTCAAGACATAATTGAATATTATTACACAAGGAAGGTAAATCAGATAGTCCTACACTTGGAATAACTAGTTCGCCTAGAATCATTGAGGATCTCATAGACTCCTCACATCTAGTATCTGATAATATTAAACCTCCTAATCCTGCCAGTATTATGGATACTGATTCTTCTGCGGAACGTTGAATATCCATACGTTTTGCAATTCTACGTATCATTATTGCTGTTTCAACATATAAAGTATCTGGAAGAAAAAAGGAATTCTGTAAATTTACTATATCGATACCTTCACCATGTGTTACAGGGTAACATAATTCCAAACCAGTAGCATTATCTAGAGATATTGAAGGTGATTTTTTAGAGCTTTTATCATCTTGTTTTGATTGGGCATTTGATACTGAAGACACAATAAAAGATGAAATTGGGGAGTTAGATTTCTCTATTTGAGGTTGTTCTAGAGGTATTACTTGATTTTCCTGATTGTTTCCAGTAGGGTTATTATACTTAACTTCCTGTGTAGTGTGCTTTTTAGAAGTCTCAATAAATTTATTATTATAACCATATTCAGATACTTGCTCTTCTTGTTTGGAACATTGAGATAGGAACTTATCTAAACTTTGTTTAGTATATACAATTGAAATAGTAATTTTTTCTGAAAATTGTATATCTTCTGAAGAATTTAACAGAACTGTTAACCGATCTATTAAGCACTTTTCACATGAGGTTTTAAATGATGACAAAACTCTACCAGGAGTTTCTAAACTAGAACTCTTAGGTAAAATAGTTATAGCTAGATTCATTCCACTATCAGCCTTTTCTATCTGAAATCCAGCAGTTAATATTTCATTATAGTGACTATACTCATCAATATTAATTACACATAAAGTCCAAGAATCTTCAATCCACTTTTGAACTAAGATATGATATTCTATTCCCATTAAATCAACTTCATTATTTTCGTTACTACCAATCTGTAAAATATTAAAACACAATAGCCAAATGTAAATAGTCAGTAATGTACCTCTTGTTGGATTCATACTATTTGGCTACAAAGTTTTGTTCATATACCTAAAACCCATATATTAAACTTAATTAAGCATGAATTTCGTTTGGTACAATCCTATTATTACAAAATATGTTCTGTAACTTCTTATCTTATTATTTAATTAACACTTTCTTATTGTACTCTAATACTTCTTGTCCCTTAGGACGGATTGGCGGGACTCGTCCCTTATATTTCCAGTACCCTGTATTATCTACAAGTTAATTAATGTTATATGTAATCTAATATATGTATAATACAGAAAATATCATGATTTATAGTTTTTGTATTTCAATATTAGCTAACTTTCCATTATTTTAAGTGTTATTTACTACTGTTACTGATAATTGTGGATTTTGCACTAAGTCTAAACTAAACAATATAGAACCTAATATCATGAATTTTAAAATCTACAAATACTTACATTTATATAATATATAATATAACTCAAGACTCTTTTTAAAGATCAATTCTATAAAGTAGAAATGTATTCCCAATATAAGTTTCGGAAGTAGTCACAATAGTAACTTTTAACACAAGCGCCATAAATATCGGCATGGCATCAATTATAAAGTTGTTATAGATTAAGACAATAATTAAGAGATTAGAAGAAATTACATGAATCATATTAAATCAGCTAATTTTGATTCTTCTATAATAATTTGAATTCCCTATTTTATTTAATAATACAATTTTATCGTATGGCTATATGTTAGGAACTTTGTTAGGAGGGGGAATTGCCGAGTAGTCAAAATTTACAATTACACTATCTTCAAAAGAGAAATAATAAAATGTAAAGTAATCTTTGTAATATACACTATATTTTGAGTAGCTTAATCTTTTAATAATTACCAATGAGCTACAGGCAGTTTACTAGCTTCTAATAGTATATGTAAATCAATCACTATGAGTGAAGATAATGCTACAAATTCTGAAATTCACAATACTGAAGGTACAAGAAATCCATTATTAAATATTAGCTTGCTTGCATTAGAATTCATGATAAGTTTAGTTCTGTAATGGCTCTCTATACAACTATTTTTATCAGGCATGTAAAATCCACACTCTTTGCTTATTGAACTAATATTAACCCGTGAACCCTTTGAAGATTTAGCTTGAATTTTTTTAGTTTCATCATCCCGAATATTACCAATTACTATAGGTGAAGATCCAGTAAAATGTTGTTGGTTTAAAGTATTTGGGCCTACTTTATATTCAGATGAGTATACATCACTTATAGATTTGTCATTATCTGAATTTCCATAATCTATTAAATCTAGTTTTAATCTAGCACAACCAGGTCTTCTAGTATATATATTTACACACTTTCCAATATCGGGATCAAAAATTATACTTTTTTTCAAGCTTGCAGAATTGTTTATTCTCGTTTCTTCATGTGTATAATGTCTTTTTTCACAAGGACTGTACTTCTCGGTAACAGGTAATTTATCTTGAAAAATTTCATATATCTGACTTGAAGATGATTGATTATTTTTATATCTCATCTTTTTTCCAGTTGGGCTTTGTATTGTAGGAGTATCTCTAACTTCACTATAAGACAAAACTTTAATTTCCGGAGAGGATGAGACTGGTATATAAGTCCTCCTAGAATGAGTATCCATTGAATTAACTAGAAAGTTGTCAAAATATAGATTAATTTTAAATTAAGTTTAGTTTAATAAAACACTAATAATACTAATTATGGTATGATTCTAGAAAGTACCGTTACGTATGTCTACTTCATATTAGTTATAAGAAAGATAATATACTGCACCCTTTTGCACACAGAAGAAAGGTCAGTATAATTAAGATACACAGAATGATATAATAACACATAATATTTAGATAGGATAAATTAGTAATTTAGATTTAATTTTTAGATAATGTAGAGGGGTATTAATACTAGATGAAGAGAGAAAAAGAAAACAAAATTATAAATACAAATTTAATAATTTGAATATAATCTACTGATTTTAAGAGCTTTTTTAGTTTTTTTTAGTTTCTGAATGAGTTGGAGTTTTTGAAACCTGATCAGAAGTATCTAATTCTAGAGATTTATCTTCTATTAATGCAGATGGGATATTGCTTAAGTCTATAAGTGGAAGAGACCCAGATAATTCTAAAGGAGACCTAGGTAGTTCTAAAGGAGACCCAGATAGTTCTAAAGGAGACCTAGGTAGTTCTAAAGGAGACCCAGATAGTTCTAAAGGAGAACTAGATAGTTTTAGAGGAGACTCTGATAATTGTATATGGCTTTGTTTACTATATTGATTAGTATTTTGGCTCAGAAGTTTTAAAGAGGAGGATTTAGATTGAGAATCTTGTAATATATCCAGCATAGTTTCTGCTGCACCTAAAGGTACCTTTTTTTTTTTTGAATCTAAATAACTTAAATTGAATTTAGGCCCCTTAAAATCAAGCTTTTGTAGTTCTTTTGATTGGATAATTGGGCTATTTGGAGGTAATTTGACTCTATCAGAAATAACAGATGATATTGACTTTACTAAAACATCTTCTTTTGAATTTATATCATCTACAAGCTCTTCTGGAATTTTAGATTGAGTCCTTATTTCAGAATCAGAAGTTTTTTCAAATACTTCAAGCATTTCCTTTATAATAGGGGATAATGGCCTAACCTTTTTTTCATCTAAAAATCCAGGTCTTAATACTAATTCAGATTTTTGGAATTTCTTCAAATATTGACGGTCAAAGATAAACTTTTTCTTTACATTATCTTTTGAAACTCCTGAAGAATTCATGAGTATATCTAATGAAATATGAGTTGGCCAGTCTTTAAACCATCGTCCTGCAATATCACTACAAAATATTTCTATTGAATCTTGACCATCATATGTCATCTTATATAAAGGATCACCATAATAATTCTTTTTTCTCTTAAGATCATTTATAGCCTGTATACACATCTCAGTTAAAACTGTTATTTTAGACTCTACAGTTTTCTCTGCACTTGTAACTAATTGTTGTTTCATATATATATTTCTCCAGACATCACCTAAAAGTGAACTATCAGAAGGTAGGGTAGGGGCATAAAAAACACCAGGTTTCTTAGCTTCTTTTGCAATAAATGCCCATTGTTCATTGACATTATCTAGTCGATAAACTTGTTGCTTAGCTAAATCTTGAGGGATCATAACATCTCTCTCCATTTCATATTTATCTGATTCCAAACCTTGAGATTTAGGTCCTGTTTTTCGGAACTGTTCAGGAATACCCTTTTCACCATAAATAAGGGTATAAACTGATGTACAAAATGATAGAACATTCTCTTCTCTCTCTTTAGAATTTTCTGCCTTTATTATTACTGAGTGAATATTTTGGGGTAAATATTCCCAATATTTCCCTGCCGGCTCTGTTGTAGAAATACTTCTGACAATGAGTCTATAGGCTATTTCCCTAATACCACGTTGACAGTACCGAATGAATTTTGAATATAGTCCAAATGAAAATCTGAAACCGTTTGGAATAGAATCAGCTGGTAAATTTTTCACAAATTCAGACCATTTACTAAATGCTGCAATTCGTTCCCATTCTTGCTCTCTACCTAAAGGTAGATCTGTAACTTTTGTAGGTTCAATTTTGATAGTAACATCTGAATTACTTTTTTTATCAAGATTTATCCACTCATTCTTTTCTTGGCTCCAGTATGCCCCATCTAATTCAAATTCTGGTTTGATTCTTTCTTGCTTCTGGATACTTTCGAGGAATTTTACCAAACCATATAAAGTCTCATAAGACTTCTCAGATCTAAGGATCTCAAATACAGTTTCCGCATCTTTCTGAAAAATATGCTTAATCAAGTAATTCTTCTTATTGGGTCTGATTAACATATTTCCTTGATTACCAAGAAATATTTGATTGAGTGCAGAATCCGTCAATTTTCTATCTTCACAATTATCCATAAGCTTTTGTAAATATGGTAATGTTGTAGTAGAAGCAACTTTCATTATTTCTTCAAGTGATATACTTAATACAGATTTTAAGCCTAACTTACATTCTTTCAGATACTGTAAGAATCGCCGACTAGCCAATTCATATGGGTATAAATATTTTGATAGCAAATTCTTAACAGATGAAATCCAAATTGGGGATTTAAAACGAGTGTTATCTTCTATATATAACCTCCTATCTTTAGTATTACTTGATTGATCTTTGCTTTCTATCTCTTTTATCAAGAAATTAGATAATGTATCACCAGTTTCAGCTGTCAAAATATACAAATTTCTAAGAAAAATATCTAATAGACCATTATCATTAGGAATTGCATCCAATAAAAATGGACGTAATATTTCCTCTCGAAATAGCTGTTTGGTAATTTCAGATGACATAGGAGACAATAAGAGAGTTTCAATTTCCTGTTTCTGATAGCTAGTTGCTTCTGAAAACTGATTCTTGTTCACAAAATTAGGAACAACCTTTTCTACATAATCTATAAATACATTCATTGCATCACATTGTAAGTTCTCAACTACTTCAACTATTGTTTGTAGTGAAATGATAGGTTCTGAACACATAATTAATGAATCAGCTTGATCATCACTAATTACACCACTGGAAATTTTGTTTAAAAGATTCAAAATGACCTTAGACAATACTCTAGAAAAATATGCAACATCACTTTTACTGAGGGATGTTTTCGAGAAAAGATCTTGAATATTACCCTCTTGAAAGTGAGCATATACGTAAGCTGCTGGAGGTAAACTCTTAATCATTATTTTTAGTTTTTCCAAACTATGAACTCTCGAGAATTCACCTTTTATTGATAGTTCTAGGGCTACACGAATTTCTTCTTGTAAAATTGCAGGAAGATTTTCTAAATTTTCACTAATTGCATGAATATAACGGCCTCTCCCTTCAATTAATTCTCTTTGAAAATATGATGATAATTTCCTAAGATTATTTAAAATCATTGGAGTTAGTGCAACATACTTTTCTGCAGTCTTCTGTAAAAATTCTCCCGTAAACTTCGATAAGTCTGCATTTGAAATTAAGGTTTCCCATTCACTTTTTATCCTAGCTTCATCTGTTCTAATAATATTCTTTCGCTCTGGAGGTTGCATTAGAAGCCTATCAGGACGTCCTCTATGATTTTGAATGAAATTTTCCAATATACTTGAAGAGCTTCCAAGCTTAAGTAATCTAAGTGCTACAACTTCGGGATCATCACTATCCAGAGCATTCCTTAATTGTACTATAGAACCTGGGAAATACTCTCGAAGCATCAGTGGATCTTCTCTAATAGCTTCCAAGTCTAAGAATTTCACAATATGTACAAAATTACGAATTAAAGTTTGCTTTGCAATATACTCTGCCTCTTGTGATGAAGTCATTATATTTTGAGTTGTTAATCCACCACTATTTAGAGGAAGACCTGCTTTAAATACTAAAGGCACAACTTTATTATCCCCATCATCATTTATATATTCTATTTCACATAATTCTTCAGCTTCTAGTTCTTTTTGAGTAGCTGTACTTAATCTTGGTTGTAAACCATTGAAATATAGTTCAGCTGCATCACTGCAAAATTTATGGCGTATATTCGGATCTTTTGCTATTTTTATACCAAATTTTGTAGCCAATCCCCTTTTACTCATCTCCATTAGAGCCTCACAGTATTTATCTGCCAATTCTATCTCTTTAATAGCTGGACTGAAAATAGTACCTGCAAATGGATTAATTGGTAAAGATCCTACTACTCGTTTCAAACCTGATTCCATAGAATCATATTCTAATTGTTGGCGTAAGGCAAACCATTGACCAGCTCTTAGACGAATTAGTGTTTGAGAACATGTACTTTTTTCGCAAGATATACCTATTTGGTTAAACTCCTCTACAAACATCGGATTAAAATCATTTTCGTTGTACTCATAGCCAAAAAAACTTTCTTTTAGGCTAGCTATATCAGCTGCTAATGCATCCCTCCATATTATACTTAATAATAAAAAACATATACAAAGTTCCCAAATGATACTCTTTATAAGGACCATTTTTTTTTTTTTATTAAAGTATAATTTAGATCTAAAAAAAGACAAAACGAAAAGTAGGTTCAACTTTTATTAATTCCCAAATGATATACTTCTATTATTATTTTAACACTCCCATAACCATTCTATATATTATTTGTTATATTTAATCTTATCTTGCCTAATATTTATTATTTTGGCCTTTCAAACTTCAAGATCTCCAATTTAATAGCTGCTAATATATAGCGCCAAATAACTAGCGCCTACAATGCTATTAGAATTTAGATTTGGTTTTGTTGAAATAGAAAGATCATGTACTAAAAATACAAAATGCGACATCACAAAAATCTAAATAAGCAAAATCTAAGAAGTTTAATATATATATTGTGTAAGTATAGGTGGATTTTTTTATGTGGCTTTTATCAGTTTTCTATTGTCATAGTAAAGAGTTCAGAAATACCAGCTACCTCTATTGAAAGTAGTAATATGCAATTAATATGGAACTCAATATTAGAAGAAATGGCATTAAGTAAATGGTTACATATAAAAAGTTTACCGAAAAAAGCTCCTTTAGAATTTGTAGATGCTCCATTGAACAACCCGATAATTGCTGAAGGAAATATTTCAAAACAAAGGAAACTACTAGGGAAAAGATGTATATATGCTTTGAGAGAGATGTTAGAAACGGAAACTCCGTTGGAATCTAGAAAATATAGCTATAAACTTAAAAGCAATATAAGTTTACCAGAGGCACTGGCAAGATTCTGTTATGATGTAGCTCTAAAACACTTCAAGACTCAAAAAACTCCTTCAATAAACAAGGAAATTAATGAAAAAGAATATAAAGAATCTAAAAATACTTTATATAAATATTCGAGTAAAATTCCTACTAATCAAATCTCGGAAGAATCCCTTGAAGACTCTGAAAAAGCTGAAGTAAATACTTTATATCAGCATATAGCAGGTATTTTGAAAGATTATAAAGATCTTCTACCACTTTCTCTAAATACTTTGAGCCATTTAAGAAAGTCTATTCAATTTGAGGCATCTAAATTAATGGAAAATAAAGACTGGAAAGGTTTATCAGCTTTACTAGAACGGGAGAGGGTTGAAGATGTCACTTCGTTTCTTGATGTTTTAATTGGATCTAAAAAATCAGATTCAAATAAATATCTACTACTTGAGAATTTAAAGGCCGATTTTAATATGGATAAAAAGGATAGGATGTCAGATAGTCCGTTTGGTCGTCTCCCAACAAGGGAAGATGAATGGAAGGCTATAATAGAGTGGATACACAATAATAGTGGAGGAACTAAGACAGAGGAAAAGTCTGAATGGCTAATACGCATGAATAATAAAGGAACACTACCTGAAAATCCAAATAAAAATTTTAAAGCTAGTAATGGAAATAAAGATATTTTTGTCAAACAATGTATTTATGGAATTCGTGAGATAACATATAAAAGATTTACTGCTCCAAATGGTGACAGATATTATAGTTATGATCGTGGAAATAAAGCTGGAATTATAATTCAGGGTAAAAATCAAAAAGAGCGTAATTTTTATCTTTCAAAACTATGTACTATTATATTTGATCGGTATTTTGAATTTTTGGGTCTCGCAAAAATAGAAAACAGCTCCAACTATACTAAATCTGTTCTTTCATTTTTGGCTCCTTTGGAATATGACAAGGTGTTTCTTAATAAATTGATTCAATCCCTTTATAAATTTATAGATAATCCTAGGCGTCAGTGGCTTGCTGTTGTAAATGAGGCTCAAATATCTCCCCTTGTATTCAGCAAAAATTTACCTATAGAACCAATTCCATTTGTATTTCTTGATAGAATAGATAAAAAAACGCATGATCTTGAACTAAAACAGAAGATGCTTGCAGAAAAGTGTTTCCAAGCTATTAGAAGGCTTTTAGTAGAACGTTTTCCAGGTAATTCAGATATTCCTATATACAAGATAGAAGTCGGAAGTGAAGGAGATATAAGCATTGCCAAATTTTGCAATGGAACAATGGAGCGTTTTATTATGAGGCATTTAGATTGGATGAGACTTATTGAAAGAAGCATTAGTGATCCCAATATCCAACTTTTAGATTATAATGATCCATATGTAGATATTCCTGAGTTATTTATATTTGTGAAAGATGCACGATTAAGGGAAAATTGTATCAGTAGTCTATTAGCCATATTTGAAGAGAATTATCAAGCTTTAGAGAAAGGATTACCAGTTGGACCATATCCACAAATGGTTTATAAAGGAAGACCAGAGCAGCAAATGGACCATATAGTTTCCTTTTGTGAATCTGTAAGTGAAGATAATATATCTATTAGGGCAAGAATGATTGAAAATCTCAGATCTGAGAACTCCTCTGAGGACTCTGAAAATACTTCAGATACTTCACAAATTCCAAATAATCAATATAATGCTCTTATGAAAATCATGGAATATAAAGCTCCAGACTTATTATTAAACATCAAAAATTCCTTGCAGGGTCGCTTAGAAGCAATACCATTTACAAATTCTACAACAAATACTCTAAGATTAGAGAAATGGTCACAGAGTTTTAAAGATATTTCAAACAAGCAAAAATATAGATTAGAGATGTTTAACATTTTCAAGAGGCAATTTAGACAATTTTTAAGTATAGAAGATGCATGTGAAGGACGCCTTAAGAGTATCTTAGAATTGGAAAATTTAGAAAATGAGCTTGGCAATATTCGATGGATAGAAAATTATATCAAGGACACTGATAATTTAAAGACTCAATGGGCTTCTGAGTTGTATAAGATTGAAGTGATTTTAAATAATATTAGTGCAGCTGAGAATGAGTTGGAGACTTATGTTAAAACTGTAAATAGTGTTCTTCATGAAAATGAGAAAAAGTCAAATTTACCTCGATATAAGAAAATATTGAGAGATTGGCCCAAAGAACTTAATAATAAAGAAAGACTTTTTGAAAAGCTGAAAATTGATGGGTTTTTAGGGCGTCAGCAGAGCGAAGCTGCTATTGAAAGTTTGCGATACCAACAACTGGAGCGACGACATGAGTTTATCAAACACCTAAAAAGTAACTTATTAAAGTTTGAAAAAGTTAACAAGTTTTTCGATATAAGAATTTGTATGAATAATGAAGAAGGTTTGTATCCTATAATACCTTTTGAGATATCATTAGAAGAAGAAATCCAAAAACGTTTAGCCAGTTTAAAGTTAGCACTTAAAGAATTCTCTAAAAGTTTCAGCATAATGGATACAGAACTTAGTAAACAATTTCATGAAATAGATAAGGTATTACAGAAGAAACAAGGGGATTTTAATAAAGCTTGGAAAGAAAATTATGAAACTGCTCTTGCATTGCAATTACAAATTAGGACACGAAAATTGGTTGAAGAATATGTTCAAACTTCCGAACGATATCTACTTATACAGCGTGTAAAAGCTGATTTTGAATATCGTAAAAGTATTATTTCAGAATTCCAAATGGATCCTGGTTTTGAGGTAATGCTAAGTAGAGCTGCCGACATGATAGAGAAAGCTGAAATAGAATCTAAGGAGTTAAAAGAGGATTTAAATAAACTTTCAAAGGATAGAGCAAGGCTTCCCAAAATAATTGAGCAGGATATGAAGGAAATATACTCTAAAAGAGTGAAAGAACTTAGAAGTAGCCGAGATATTCTTAGGAAACAGATCCAGAGTGAAAAGGCATTCTTAAACAAGGAGAAAGAAATTTTCGAGGATCAGTTATATAGAGATACAGAATATTATAGTATTGATGATATAGTTGAGGCTGGTATTTACAGAGGTAATCAGCTTCAAATTCTATGTGAAGCTACCCAATGGATAATGAATTACAATGAAAAACTCACCTTTACAAATGAAATGGTTTATCGTGAAGATTTAGAAAAGTTGGATTATGTAGTCCCTATAAACAATACTCAGTTGAATAAAGAAAGTGAGGCATCAAAAGCTAGATTTAATTCTGAAAATCTTATGATGAATTTAAGAAAACATAAATTCAAGTATAATGATGACGTAAATATTTCAGATTTTTTAACTGAAGATGAGATGAAAAGAGAAGCAGGAGAATTTGCTAAAGATGATCCAAGTCAAGGTCAAATTCCTGAAGATGCTCAGAAATTGTTAGAAATATATAAGGAAAAACTTAAATGGAAGCTTAATGATCTAGATAGCATTAATCAGGCAATTCTACAACTAAACATGAATACTATTGGTGCATTTGATTATTTCGATTATAATAGAGAAAGAGCTTATAAAGCTTATTTTGCAGTTATACAAGAAGCTCAGGCCTCAAATATGCTTTATATGATTTTATCACATTTTGAATGGGAGCATATACAACTTAGATGGAGAATATTGCAAATGGAAAAGTTTGTAATAGGTGAAAAAGAAAGAATTTTGGATCAAATAGCAGACTTGAGAAGTACCTTGGATTTAAAAATGAAACAGTATAATGCAGTACCTCTTATGCGACGCTTAGTTCCAATTGGTAGTCTATCTTCAACTGATCCTATAATAAGGGATATATTGGAATTTGATAGAAAGAAATTGAATCTTGAAGGTAATTCTAATATTTTAGATATTATTCCAAGCAGTATACCACTTTATCTAATAGATGGCCAAGATTATAGAAGTGCTAGAAACTATGATTACAAAGTCAAAAATATAATTTTAGATAGAATTATGGTTGTTTTATCAGTAAAAGAAAGTAAATATATTCAATTACTAAAGAATATAATGACCAAATATACAGAAAAGAATATGACTTATCAAAAAGTTATAGATGATATGAAAGCAAAATTAGAAGGACTTCAAAATGCTATTGGATTTACATACTTATCAAGTGATGAAAAAAAATTAGAAAAAAATAAACTAGAAAGAGAACTTCAGGAACAAATTTTTATTTCTACCCAGGAAATCTTGCCATTAGTAATGCAAAAACAGATAATATTACAAAAAGCTGAACAACTCAATGAGTTCCAAAAAAGACTTCAGAAAGCTTTTAATGACCCTTCATTTACCGGAGAGGAGGCTAAACAAACTGAAGCTTCAGTTATAGAATTTTTTGGTGAAAACCCTCCAGAAAGTTGTAATGACTTAAGTCCAAAGGTTCAACTAGCTTTTGAGATTTACAAACTTAATAAACTATCTGATGATAATAAAAAACTTGAAAAGCAAATTAAACTAAAAGGTACTGAGGATAGAGATACACTTGCTAAACTTCATAAAAATAAACGGGATATAGGTAAAACCGAGGAATTGATTCAAAAGCTCAAAAAGGAAATTCAAACTGCAGAGAAGAATGCAGAAATATTCCAAAACACAAAATTTGCAAAGCTCTACAACCAATAAAAAGTTTAAAGTGAATTTTTGGATTAAATATTTAAGATGTTTCAATTATTATTTATAAATATTTCATCCTAATAAGGAGTTATTTAATACTTAAAGTGTACAAGTGCAAAGTTGCTTTTACATTCATAAATAGACAGGTTCCAAACTATATGAAATATATAGTGAATTCCCTCTTTTACAGGTCTATAACAAAATTTTATGGTAGAATAAATGAGATATTTATCAATGAATTAACTTCAATATGTTAGAATTTTACTTAGTATGAAAATTCTTACCTGATATAAATCATAAATATATTCATCGATGTTTGGCTCAAAGCTCTCATTAATATATATATACTAGTTTAAATAAGTAAATAGTATACAATGACAAAAATAGAAATGTCTAGATTAGTATCATTCATTTAAAAGATATAGGACATCCAGTATATTACTAAATCTTTGTATTTATAACTTACCAGAGATTTTACAGCAAGTGCATCTTTTATATAATTAATTACTACGGAGATTTTATCTGTACCTTTAAATATTATTTGTCTATTTTTTAAGTTTGGAGCTGTATCTAATGGACGTAAGGAAACCAATACTGTGCGTGTAAATAAAAAGACATAACGTATTTCTCAATAAAACTTCTTCAACAATACATAAACACTTTTCAAAAGCTTACCACTATTGTCTCGTTGTGTATTTATATGTTCTAGTATATTTTGAAGCATCTAGTTTACTGTTACTTTCCTGGTACAGGTGGAAACAGAGAGGTAAGAAAGGTCTTGCAAATATAATTTGCGCCAATAGTCAAAATACAACTGGTTTTGGACCTTTTGCAGAATCACTGAGTTTCCTAGTTTATAAGATCCAATATATTTATAAATTAATTGTATCTAAAGTTAATGATTCAATGTATAAAATCTCTTTTAAGTGATCTAAAATTCTCTACTAGTTAAATATATTCAGTTAGTATATTACTACTAAAACAAGTATTGAAAAAAGGTAGTTCTTATATATTGACATATATTACACTAAATACTATTAAATAGCTTTTAAATTTCAAAGTGACAATTTCAATAAAGATTATTAATAAGAACCGAAGTAATTAAGTGCAATATATGTAGTATAAAACTCCTATACTACGTAAATAATGAAATCAGTATGATAACCAATCTTAAAAAATCAGTAAGTCTATAATCATTTACAAATCTAGTTTCCCTTAAATAAGTTTAGAGTACTTTACAATAGTTAAACTTAAATAATTTAAAATTTATAATAAGTCAGAGAATCTGTTAATTAGTATCACAAATAAACATCTTTGTAAGGTTTCTTAATAACTTCATTAACCTTGAAATATATAGGCTGTACTGTAAAATTTACTTATCCTTAGTTGTTTGATGAATAGTAAATTTAGAATTATTGGTATATTCTTCATCTTCATCTTCATATTCATCTTCAGTATCAGTAGAAAGTTGATGATCATCTAATTGATTCATAATATGTTGAAATAGGGTAGGTTCATTATCTAAAGCTTCATCTTCAGGATGTACAAAGATAGTTCTTTCACAATCTTTAATACTTTTTGCAATAAAACTAACATTTATTTGTTGGTCTAAACCTTCATAAGAATCATTTGCAATAACTATAGAGATTTCAATATTACCAGGAGTTTCTAGTAAAAATTGAATTTTACCCTCAACAAATTTTTCATTTGAAGTACAGCGAGTATTTCCAAGTATATGTGGATTAGAACCTTTTGTAATAGCAAATATCCACCATTCTTCATACTTTGTTCCCGAGAAATAAGGAGAATGTATTGGACCAATTGCTTCGTTCTCATCTAGTTTTGAGCGATTAAGAGTAATGTCAATAGTCACCAAATCTCCAACTACTATATCTTCCTCATCATCTACACTAACTTTTGTAGACACCACTATAGGATATGTTAAATAGCAAAAAGCATCAATGTCCATTTTTTGATCCTCAGTAAGATCAGCTAAGCCTTTTCTTTCAGATGAACTTTGATTAATAAAGTCAACAAGAGTTTTAGCTGCATTCCTCCCCTTTTTAATATGATAAATTTCAGTATCTGTTATATAAGGGATTTGCAAAAAGGCAGAGTTTGGACTTCCATCTAAAGCTTGTATAAGAGCTCTTCTAAATGATAATATAGCCATAGTTGTGTGAAAGAAGTCTCTACTAATTGAAATTTCAAGCATTGATAAGGTCAATGGCATAGATAAATAAAGAATTTTATCTAAGTGTTGCTTCAATGAAGGAGTAAGTTCATTATGCTTACGATGTAAGTGAGCTAAAATTAAGTAATACACAACACCAAAATTGGGTGAGTTAGCAGTGAATGATCTCTTCTTAAATTCTGATAATTCCATAGCAAATTTCGAGATAATCTTTTCATCTTCAGAATTTTTTATACTCAAAGATCTAAATTCAGTACTTAAAGCAAGTAACTCTGGTAATGCTTTAAATCTTGTGGAATCTGTAATAGCTGCTGAGAAAAAGTACAAGGTTGTTAAGTGAACTCCATTAGAAGCATAGCGTCTTTGGCGACGATAATAACAAATGAAAATCAATGGGATTACAAAGAGCAGAATTAATGAAAATAAACACAATATAAAAAGCTGGTATTTTTTGGAAACCAAAAAGCTAGGTAGTCCAATACCTACTTTCATTGTAGCTGGACCATCTGGATTACCATATTTTTCATAATTACTTCTTGCCAGATCATCTGTAAGTGCTTGATATGCCTTTGCTATAAGCATAAATTTAGCTGCTGCAGTAGGATCATTTGGATTTTTATCAGGATGATATTTAAGTGACATTAATCTGTAAGCCTTCCTTATAACGGTAGTTGAAGCAGTAGATGTAATTTCTAAAATTTCATATGGGTCAAATTGTGCTATACGCTTTGTCATAGAATATGCTGACATCATATAACAAGTCAGATACCATAAAAGGATCAACATTATTGTCTGTATAATAGCTGTCCATGAAAAACGGTGAGAAAATGATCTATGAGCTTTCCTAATATTGTCTACTCTGTTTGTGCATGCAGAGCATTTACAATATTGGATGTATGAACCTTTACTTGAATGTTTTGGGTACTCACGTTTATTAAATTTTCTTGTTGGACAGAGAAATCTTGATAATACATTATAAGTCCAAAAAGTTAAAAAACAAATAACAATGGTTCCGAAAAAAAAAAAGAATGCTGAATCATCATATAATGATTCACCCTGTTCCTCCTTTGTAAATGTATCACGAAATTGCGACATACCCTTGTTAGACTAAAATTCGCAATTTGCCAAATATCTTATTTCCACAAAACAGGAAGCAATAAAAATGTGCTGAGGGGAGCTAAACTGGCGCATGCGAGCGCCGAATACTGATACTTATGGCGCTATCTAGTAGTATAATAACACTGAAAACTAAACTAAAATCTTCATATTTTTAATGCATTACAGCCACTATGTAATTGTACTTATATTATTAATAAGCTTTCTATTTGATTTATCTAAATGTGAAGGTGGTGATCTTGGATTTGGAGCAGAATTCCCACTATTGGGTGCTCTTTTCAGTGCTGCAAGTAAAGCCTTTGACAAATTGACACCAGATGAATGTTACCAATTAAATAGACGTGGGATTACTAGAGGACCTATTGGAGTAATTCTGGCTGCATTGCCATATAAATCTAACTATCCAGTGATTATATTTAAAGATGGATGGCAACAACCAGATTATCTAATTACAGCAACGTTGATAGAGATGTGGCACAGGTATAGAGCTGCAGAATCTCTATTTGACCCTAATAAATACAAAGGAGCTAGCAAGTTACTTGGGGCCCAGGCATTCTGGGGAAAAAGAGATGATAGTGAATCGGATAATTTAAATATTGAAAACCCTCGATGGAATGTATGGTGGTCTCAACTTGGAGACTTCTTTAGTGGTGTAAATGAATTAATGAATATTTTGATAGATGGGACAATCCCACTATTTGTTTCAACACGTGGAGCTAGGTATAATTCCAGATTCTTGTTATCAACCCTAAATCTATATGCTAAAGAAAAACTTGAAACAATAACATATCTTCGGGGAGGAACAACAAAGGATAATAGAGCATGTTGTGGGGTTTGCAATAGAGTCACTCCTGTAGGAGGATCTCCATCTCATCTAGGTATTTTTACTGATGTTGAAGGAAGCAAGTCATACTCTGCATTACAGCATTTACAATTACTATACGATAAACTTGAAGATAAGGATTCTAGTGAAGAGCAAGTATTATATTCACCTATGGATGAATGGACATGGGATTCAGAATATTCTTATATAGGAGCTTTTATTATATATGTCAGAAAACTTCAACAACGCTATCATTCCACATTCCATTATGCAAATAGAAATGGGCGTGTAGTTTGTGGTTTGCACATAAATGATATAACCAAATCCGTAAGAAACCTGTTTGATCTTGGAAGGAAATCTGTGGTAATTAATAATGAAAATGATAAAAATAACAATGTAAAAAGTAGAGATAAAATAAGTCCTCCACCTTGGAATGGTTCTGATCAAAAATGGAAAAATAACCCAAAATCTCAGATTATAAGTATTTTGCAATTTTTAGATGAAGAAGATTTAAATACAACTAGTTGGGACACTTTAGACTATGTAATTGCAGCAGCTTTTCAATACCTTCGTATCAGAAAACATTTACATCAGATATGGACTGGAGGCTGGTTACATTATCAAACATCTCCTAATATCATTAAGAAAATATTCAAAGCTATTTTAAGACTTTGTAGAGTAGGTGGAAAACATCATGTAGTTTGATGGTCTCCTCTAGTCATACTGATTATTCAGGATTAACTATCTTGTCTCCAAATTGTATTATCATTCATCCGTATCATTTTTGCAGAGTTACAATCCCAATTTTCTGATGATTGATGTGGATTTGTAGAATTAATTGATGTAGAGGCTATAACTAAATTTCCTTTTGTTATATGCCTAGAAGGTAATGATATTGCAGAATTAGAAGTTCCAAGTTCACTTGGATTATATGATATATTTGTCTTTATAGATGCTGTAGGTACTATAAGATTACTTGTACACCTTAACCATCGATGATTTAGTGCTGCTTCAGCAGTTGGTCTCTTTTTTGGATCAGTCTCTAATAACCATTGTACGAAGTGTTGAGCAATCAGGGATACATTCCTCCATGCTGGCTGAGCAAATAAAAAATTATTAACACCTCTTTCAACAATTTTATGGTATAAATCAAATGACTTATTATCATGGAAAGGGAGTCCACCACATAGACATACATAGCACAATACTCCTATACTCCATATATCTATTTCTGCTCCATATTCTTGTTGTTTTACTAATTCTGGAGCAAGGTAAAAATCAGAACCACACAAAGATTTAGATCTTGGTTGAGTATTACTAGAAGTTGAACTTCTTTTTGCAAGTCCAAAATCTGCTATTTTGCACACAAAATTGTTATCTATTAATATATTTTCAGGTTTTAAATCCCTATGAATTATCCCATTTTCGTGAATATAGCTGAGTGCATCCAATAGATTTATCATAATTCTTTGTACTAATTTCTCTTCCAAAGCTCCATGACTCAGTACATATTGGTATAGATCTCCACCTGTACACAGATCTAGTACCATTTTAACTTCATATTTTTCTGCATCTATATGTTCCACATTGTAATCTATTAATCTTACAATATTTGGGTGATTTCGCAAGATTTTCATGATTTCAACCTCCTCCAGTATTTTCTCAAGAGGTACTTCATATGAACTGTATGTTATCTTCATTGCAGAAGATCTACCACTTTCATATTCTTTGCAGAGGTAAACTTCTGCAAACTGTCCAGTGCCTACTAAACCCCCTATTTGGTAACGTTCAGAAAAACTTATTCCATTTATGTAGTGAGTCACATTTAGACAAGCTCCTATTCCAATATCCATTATTCTTTCTATAGAAGAATGTTGAGTACCCATTTTAACGGAATATACTTTGTTATTTAAAGTTGCTAGATATAAAATAGGCCCACATGCACATTATGGCGCCTAATTCCCTTTTTTTACGTTTTTTTCTCCCTCCTAGGTTTTCCTAACGAAACTTAGCAATCAATTATTTAAAGTATTTAGCTATATTTTGCAAGTTTTCACGAAACTACTATAATCTTAAGGTTATTTTATTAAGCTAAAAATAGTTTATATTATCTACAGCGACCTTATATCTTTATATCTTAAATATACACTTATAACTTTTTTTGTAAATTACGAGCTAACTATAGTATATTATTCATTGATATCATTGAGGAATTCTGTATTAGGATTTCTGAACTTATATTTCAAAAGAGAAGGCTAGTTGCAAATTTTTGTGGGCATTACTCCTGTGGGGTTTCTTATTTCACACAAGTTGGTTAATACGGAAATAATAGTGTGTGGCTTTCTCTTCTTTTTTTTCCCTACTTCTCTAAAGATTATTCTTTCATTAAATGAGGAAAGTTCAACACTTTTTTAATATACAAAAGTTTATTGGAACTATTGAGAGTAGAAGTATTGAGTGTATTGTAAATGTGGCCGAAAGGATGTTAAACTATGTTGAGAAATTTACAAAAATTCCAAATGAAGTTAGTAAGAAAATGAACCAAACTTTGGACTGTAGACTAGTACAGGAACTTGTCTATAAAATACAAGAATATAAGAGATGGCTTGAAGTCAGTGGAGTAATGGAAATTCCTGAAGAGTATATTGCAGAATATCGTCATCTAGCATCATTAGGGATGGCATCTGAGCAAACACAGGAAGTGGATTCTAAACATACAATTTTAAGTGTAGAACTCTCTGATATTACGAATAAAGAACTTTTTAATAAATCCCAAATAGTACATGAAAACTGCGAAAATTTAGTCATAGATATCCTATCAATATTAGAACAATGCCATATGCTTCAAAATCAGCTTGATAAACTACAAGAAACACTAAGATTGAAAGAAAAAGAATTAAATGATAAGTGTCAGAGTAAGAACATTGTTGATATATTTCTCCCTGTAATACAGCAGTTAAGACAACAACATGAAGATATTTCACAAAATGAAGGCACAATAGATCAATTACAAGAAATGATAAGAAGTTTTTGTACTTTACTTGAAGAGAGAAATGAATTGAGATATAGACTTGTATATGGTGTAGATAAAACCTCTGAAAATTTAATTATTGAAGAACCTAACAAAGAAGAAATAATAGAATCATCTTTAAATAAGCCTGACAATGAAAATGTGGATAATTCCAATACAGAATTGGATAGGGGTTCATATAGAAGATTTTCTTCTGTTGCTATAGATCCAAATGCAATGAAATTATTTGCAAGATGGAGTTTACCTATTGATTCTGTAACTGGTACTATTATAAAAAGATAAATTACATTGAAATAATATATGAGATAGAAGTTTCTAGATTTACTAGATAGGTAATATACTTATTAAAGTATGAATAAGATAAATAATTGAATTATAAATTTTTAAATTTAACTTCTAGAACGTATAAGTTATCTAATACTTAAAGCGGCTCCTATGCTTACTTTTTGAATGTGTTTTATTACCAATATAAGACTCTTTCAATATTTGTATATTATCCCAAATATATATAATGCCACCAAAACAGAGGAAATCAATTGCAGCTATAAATTCATCAGGTAATACTGATTCACCATGGAAGTTACTTACTCGTATGGAATTATTCCATGTTATAGATAAGAATAACATCCCTATTACTTCAGATAAGTTATTAAAAGCAGATCTGATTAATTTAATTGAACTTCATTTAAGTGATTCAGATTGTAGAAAATGGTTAGAGTATTATGAAAAACCATTACCATATCCAGAATTTGGGAAAAATAATATTAATTGTAATATTGGGAATACAACTAACAAAAAAAAGGGACGATACTCAGTTCCAGCATATTTAGCAGTTGCAGAATTAAACACAGAGAGGCTTGGATCTGATATAAATTTCAAAGAGAAGACAATAAATTCAACCCAAAAAGAAATACAAAATATTGATGTAACGGAGACTTCTTCATTTAATGAAGAATTGGATAGTAATACATATTTAAAGACAAAGATATCAAGTCCTATATTAATAAATAGAAGAAAAAGAAATTCTATATCTCATAAAGTTGATAGTAATGATAATATTAATATAACAAAAGTAGTAGCTCAAGATCATAATATGGAAACAAATAAATCTAGCTTTTATTTACCTTCATTTAAAGCTTTATTTAGTTTGTTATATATATTTCCTTCTTTAAAGAAGATTATTATCTTGAGTTCAATAACTTTATTATTTAGTATTGGAATCATATTATATAGTAAATATTCAATTTTTATTTTAGAACCGAAATTTTGTGATTCTGATTTGAAATCTAAAGATCTGAAGTCATCTTCTTGCGAAATATGTCCTGTTAATGGTCATTGTAAATATGGAATATTAAATTGTAATTTTCAATATAAAAAAGCACTGAAATATATTCATGGAAAATGGACAGTTTTATGTATATATGATGATGAAGCCCATGATCTAGCCGAAGAGATGTTATTATATATAACTAGTAGATTAAGAAAGCTTAAAGGCTATAATTTATGCTATATTAGAGATAATAATGACCTAAGTAAGTTAAGTGAACACGAAATTAACGAAATGATAAAATTATCATTTAATTATTATAATGAAGTTATAATATTGAATGCAATATCCATAATGTGGAATTCCATTAAGAATGGTAATGTATTGAAAAAATATAGATTAACAATATCCACAAATAAACTAGAGAATAATCAAATAAATCGAAGGAAGATTGATGAGATTGACAATGTATCTAAACCATTGTTAAAATTTGATAATACTGACATAATTGTGAGTAATTATAGTGCAATATCTTCAAATAAAACGAATTATGAAAATACGATATATATAGAGGCTATAGATAGCCAAATGCCATTATTATGCCAAATCAAATTATACTTGAAGAAATGGGCTGCAATATATTTAGGTGTATTGCTTATTATTTGGCTTTTATATTATTGGGATTATAAAAGAAAGAGAGAGAAGTTAATTATTAATAAGATTAGAGATATTATATATAGAGAGAATAGAAAAGATATTACTACAGGGTTATTTATTGGTCCTGATACATTAGCCATAGCCAGACTATTACGTACTGAACTACCACAATATAGAAATTATTTGACTGATAATCAAGTAAATAAAATATGTAGATGTGTTGAGGTTTTAGATCCGAATATTCAAAAAACTCAATTATCAGATAATAATCTACCTTATTATTGGGTAGCTAAGGATACAATTGCAGCTGACCCACTACATAATTCTCCAATATCTATTAAGAATAATAAGCGAGGGCTTCTTCGTTTATTTTTTCTTTTATCTCCGTAATTAAATAGAAGTTTCACATAAATCATGCATGCAAACGAAAAATTGCATGCATGCATAATCCATTTTATTTTGTTTTCTTGTTTTTTTAACCCCTGAGGATACGTGGTATATAACTTTGAACCTTATTTTAGCATTAATGATCTGAAATTAAAAGGAAAAGAACTAAAAATATAATTTTATTAGATCTATGGATTTTTTAAGTTTTCATTTTTAATTGTTCTATAATGTTAAGTGGAATCTTTAGATTATAAATTAAAGGGGTATCTAGTCAATACACCGAGGAGAGAATAGAAGATAAAAATAAAAAATAAAAAAAAAAACCGGATAATCTTAAAAGTGACCCCCACTTTTTTTTTCTTTATAAAAAAAGGGATTTTTTAGATAATAAGATTAAAAATATTTATTTTTAATAAAGCTAACTATTAATGAATATGAAGACTTTAAATATTGAAAAGTGGATGAAGGTGAACTGTACTGGGAGCTTTAACCTGCACAATGGGCTATACTTTAAAAGTTATGCTCGATTAATTAGCAAAGCTGGGTTAAGTAACCATTTGCATACATCTCAGGAGATAAAAAAAGTGCCATCAATATCTGTTAAAGAAGATACGAGACTAATAACATTTCGTATTTTAAAATATAACCCAATTAACAAAGACTTACCAAGAATAGTAGAATACAAGTTGAAAATTAATGAAGCAGGACCAATGGTTCTAAATGGTTTGATTCATATAAAGAATAAGGTTGATAGTACATTAGGATTCAGAAAGTCATGTAGAGAAGGAATTTGTGGTAGTTGTGCAATGAATATAAATGGGAAAAATGGTTTAGCTTGCTTAACAAAAATATCGAGTTTTTCAGATGGAATAATTGAGCTTAGGCCATTACCAAATCAGTATATTATAAAGGATTTGATTCCAGATATGACCAACTTTTATAATCAGTACAAATCAATTAAGCCATGGTTAATTCAATCAAATGGTAAACATAATTTAGATATAACTGGAAAGAAAATTGAGAATTTACAAAGCATAGAAGATAGAAAAAAACTAGATTCTTTGTATGAGTGTATTTTATGTGCATGTTGCTCCACATCATGTCCCTCATATTGGTGGAATCCTGACTATTATCTTGGACCTGCAGCGCTACTACAAGCATACAGATGGATATCTGATTCAAGGGATGATAATAAATTACAAAGATTGATGTATCTAAATGACACAATGAAGTTATATAGGTGTCATGAGATATTTAATTGCACTTCTGCTTGTCCTAAAGGTCTCAATCCAGCAAATGCAATTAGTAATATTAAGGCAGAAATACAAAAAAATATTGAGGAGATTCAAAAATTGGAATCAGAAGATTGCGATATAAACTCTAATTGATAATTTATAGCTGAAAAGTGACTTATTTCACTAAATAACAGGTTCAAGTATGTACATATACACATTGTAATCACTAAAACAGATTTAGTTCAATAGATCGAAGAAAATAAAGAACTTTGATATACTATAGATGACTGATGCCGAAATAAATAGGTTATTAATAATGGATTATTGTGTATCACCACTCCGACTCCGTTATATATCTGTATGGTTTTACACTTAATTTAGTATGGCGCTACCTATAATTTGAGATTTATAAATTATATTAATCTTAGAATGAAACAGAACTAATCTTTAAAACCGACTATATGGACATTAGTAATAAAGATACTAATAGAAGTTGTGATGGTATAAGAGGTGGATATGAAAGATTTAATTGGGCTTCTTTGAAATCTATACCTACTAGCGAACGAGAGCATTATCTTGGTCAAAGTATACAGGTTGGAATCGCAACTAGAGGTGGAAAATTTTACAGACATGATTGGTACTATAAAGGAGGAGATACTAGAAGAACAATCGATAGATCTATAATAAATGATAAGATGGGATCAAATAAAAATGTTTCCACCTCCAATATTAAGGATGAAAAACTTTTAGTTAAACAATATGAAGATCAGTACATCTCCAAACTTTTAGGTGTAAAGAGTAGTTTTAAAAAAGAAGAAATTGAAGATTTAAGGAATACACAAGCAAAATCTAAATCCTACACTAATGATAGAACTACCAAAATTTGTGATTTAACTTCGAGTAAAAAACATATAAGGTCCGATAAATGCTATAAAGAAGTTAGATCTAAAGTTTCCAAATCTAAACATACATATAGATCCTTAAGTCGGTCAATATCTCCAAATAAAATTGTATAATAACCTGATATTTCGACTACGGGCTATAAAAATTATGCGGGAAGTACTGGGAGACTAATTTACTGATACCTTTAGAGACTTTGAAATATTTCTATATTGTCTTTAACCTTTTACTTGGAGAGATGAGTGGCCATATTGAATCTTTATCTTCTGATGAGATTTCTATATATGACCGTCAGATTCGATTATGGGGTAGTAAAGTACAACAAAGGTAGGATTCACTAATAATGAATATTTGCAAATAATACGTATGTTATCAAATATTCTTGATAAATTGCAACTATTCATATTTCGTAAATTTATGTTGTTGTATTGAATCTAAGTTGGGTGTCATTCTTATCAGATTAATGGAAAGTGAATTTTTGATCCTTGGTCTAAGTGCGATCAATGTTGAGCTTATTAAAAATATGACACTTGCAGGTATGTCAATATATCCTATAGAGTACTTAATTATTTCTATAATGTATAAATAAATTGTTACTAGGAATTAATATTAAGATGTGGGATGATAATAAAACTGAAGTTACAGATTTGTCGAACAATTTTTTTTTGAGTAAAGATGACTTGGGTAAACCTAGAACTGTTATATTAGATAAAATAAGAGATATGAATCCGTTAGTACGTATTAATATTGAGAATAAGGAAATTTTCAAGTACTGTGGGAGGGGATTAATAGAAGTTAAAACTAGTGAACTTCAAAGTGAGTATTGGCAAACAATTCAATTCACTGGTATTGTTATTGCATTAGAAGTCATTCCTATAAGCTTGGCTTGTAAATTGAGTAAAATTTGTCAAGATAAAGACATCATCTTTGCTTTAAGTATATCTATTGGGACTAATTTCTTTTTTTTTATTAACAATAAAAAAGTGGCATTTCATGATATGATATTATCAGAAAAGGATACTTTTTTGACATTATTAACTAGATCTAAAGATATCCATCCACATATAGTGTTTATTATATACATAATTAGAACTAAATTTCGGGAACCTGGTGAGAAACTAGAACTTTTGGATTTGATTGAAATTATGAGTAATTTGAAAACCAAACCTAGAATAGACAATAATAACGAAATTATAGATCTTGTTCAAAATTTGTCTAGATCATGGAATTTATCAATATCTCCTATAGCATCTATTGCAGGAGGTCTCCTTTCACAAGAAGTTGGGAGGATTTGTACGGGTGAATGTGGTCAATTTTCATGCTGTGTTTTTAATATGGATACTTGTGAAGCAGTAATAGCTAGTTTTTAGTTTTTTTAATATATTTTTTTAGTATTTTGATATAATTTACCTATCTAAAAAAAGTACTCATGTTTGCATTATGATTATCTGAATATACAGTGATGACTGTCAATTGTAATAAATATTACTCCCTATATAGTCAATATCTAGAAATTATAGGTAATTATATTACTACTGAAACTGTACTTAAAAGTACAGGCGCCGGGAACTTAGCATTTATTAGCATTATGAAACTAAGGGTAAACCTTTTAATACTTAAAAGATTCTGATCTTTTTCAGTTATTAAGCAACTCATTGGAAGTAATTCCTATATATAGAATATATCTTAAAGTTTAAAATGCCCAGAAATGAGTTAGATAGGGACGTGTCTCTTTATGACTTTTCTGAGGATTGTCAAGTTTACAATACATTTGAAAGTATGGATTTGAAAGAGGAATTACTTAGAGGAATATATAGTTATGGATTTGAACTCCCATCTGTAGTACAAAAGCGTGCTATTGTTCCTATTATTAAAGGAAGGGATGTCGTAGTGCAATCTCAGAGTGGTACAGGTAAAACTTGTGTATTTACAGTTGGTGCTCTTCAATTATGTAATAAAACTACTGAAAGACTTCCACAGGTCCTAATTTTATCTCCAACTAGAGAATTAGCTGAGCAGAGCCAAAAAGTTTGTTCTGCTCTAGGAGAATATCTTGATATAAATGTTTACTGCTGTGTTGGAGGTAGAAAACTTAATGATGATATAAAAGCCTTGCAAAATGGAGTTACAATTGTATCTGGAACACCAGGTAGGGTTATACATATGATAGAGCAAGGTTACTTGATAACTAGAAGGATTCGGCTACTTATTTTAGATGAAGCTGATGAAATGCTTGATTTTGGATTTAAACATCAAGTATATGATATCTACAAATATTTACCACCAAGAATACAAATAATCCTTGTTTCTGCAACTTTACCAGAGGAGATCATAGAAATAACTGAAAAAATTATGAAAGATCCCTTGAAAATTCTTGTCAAACGTGATAATTTAACTCTAGAAGGCATTAGACAATTTTATATTTATGTTGAACAAGAACAATGGAAATTTGATACTTTATGTGACCTGTATGATACTTTGACTATAACTCAATCTGTTATATTTTGTAATAAAAAGGCAAAAGTGGAATGGTTAAGTAGTAAGATGATTGAAAATCATTTCACAGTATCATTTGTTCATGGTGATTTATCACAAAAAGATCGTGAACAAATTTTAAGAGAATTTAGACAAGGGAAAACTCGTGTTTTGATAGCTACTGATCTTTGGGGGAGAGGAATAGATATACAGCAGATAAACCTTGTTATTAACTATGATATACCTACAAACAAAGAATTATACATTCACCGTATAGGTCGTAGTGGACGCTTTGGAAGAAAAGGAGTAGCAATAAACCTTGTTAAAGAAGAAGAAGTCAAGATCTTAAAGGATATTGAACAGTTTTTTTCAACTAGAATAGAAGAGATGCCTGCTAATATTACTTCAATATTATAGGTATTTCATCTAAATTTTGTTATGATTCATAATTTAAAAGACCTTAATTTTAAAATTATACATATATATTAATTTATTCAAAGTGATATCTTTCTTATTGATATTTATAAAGCCTATGTGCTAATAATTCATCTATAATAAGGAGATCTTGAACGTCTTTTATATTCTGAAGGGGATTTAGATCTATATCTAGACCTTGGTTTCTTATAAGAGTGCCTGTAAGAGTAATCTCTTGAATAGGGAGATAAAGAATATTCTGAATATCTTTTGCTTCTCTTCTCTTTTGTATATGTACTTCGTTTATTGTACTTTTGGTTAGAGCAATAATCTCTAGTATTTGTATATTCACTTCTACCTTCATGTTTATATTTTTCTCTTTGATATTCAGATTCATATTGTTTGGGACTCAAGCTTTCATCAGTATTATTATTCAAGGTTTCTTCTTTATAAATGATTGGAAGAAAAATATCTATTAAAAATTCAAAGTCAAAAGGAGTTTTATATTCAACATTTTCAAGTAGATTCTCACAAGATATATTACATTTAAGATCTACGAATTCTTTAAATTCTTCAAATGTGTTTAGCTTTATATAATATTGTTTGAGTTTTTTAAGTATTAGATTTTGTATATTATTGTAGGCTATTTGAAATAAATTCATAATATATGTAAATAAAGTTATACCATAAATTCTCTTGCCATTAACTGAATGTTTTAAAATAAAACAAATTGTTTTGAGATCTATCGGAATAGAAATGTGCCATAATATAAAATTCATATAATCTTCCTGTATATTATTTAATTTCCCAAGTCTTTTCATAATATTTCTATATATATCATCAAAATTAATATTTCTCAACTTTCCCTTCCCCTCTATAAAAGTAAAATGATTCTTATTTGTTTCAGTTATTGGTATTAAAATTCCAGCCTTAATATCTTCCTTAATTATCCTCCAAAAATCATTCCGAAGTTCTACTTGTCTCTTCTCCATAATCATACATAAATCTTCTTTTATGTTATTTATACATGATTTCTGGATATTAATATAAATTTCTAAAGCATCAGTCAATGTAACAGAGTTGAGAATTTGATTATTCATATACTTAGATAAAATAAATTCCCAAATATTTCTACCTGTGAAATCTTGAGTTAATATATTTATTCTATTTTTATATAGATATTTCATAGGATAGTAGTCTCCCGTATATTCATCAATATAATGTAAAATATCTTCATCACTTCTGAATAATTCCAAACATCTGCGCATATTTTCTGATTTATTTATTTTCCTAATTTCTTTTAGTTTAGCATAATAATCTTCAACAGTATCTTGAAAAATATCATCTTTCTCTTTTTCACTAGTATATTTCCACCACCATTCATTATAATTATCCTTTGCAAATTCTGCAAACTTTAAAACAAGTCTTGGATTTTTATGTATCCAGCTTTCAATTTCCTTATCCAAAGTCTTCCTTGCATCAGATCTCCTCTGCCTATCTAATTCTCTCTGACGTTTAGCAGCTTGGCTTTGATATTCAGACCATAATTGGCGTTTCTCTCCTGTACTTAAAATATTAAATTGTTGATACAGTGGATCTCCTCCTACTATTTTTAGTACATCATCCCATTTTAAGCGATTGTTTAGCTTTTTATAGTGAAAGAATTCCTTTAGTTTAATTCGTGCCTCTTCTTTTGTTAATTTTATTGTCTCGCTCTCAATATTATTAATATGATCCTGTTTAGCCATTTCTTAATAGCTTCAGTTTATATTAAGATTATTTTTAGAATGCACAAGTTTATAAGAATACAAAGTTAGCCCGCCATATATTGATACTAAGTAGGTGCACATATTACTGACAAACTATTCTAACTTGTTTTTAGTTCTGAAGGCATAATGGAAGAAAATTTGAAGCAAGTAACTTTGGGTAGATTAAATCTATTTGCATGTGATAGAGGATTTCCAAATTTTGAAAATTTGAAATTGGACCTTAGTGGTAAGGAATATAAACGTAAATTAGAATATAAGATTAATAAAATTTCTGACCCAAAGTCTTCTATTAGATTATACAATAATTCTAAAATACCTCGTATAGATGATAATATACCTAAAACAGCTTTAG
Organism: Cryptosporidium andersoni; assembly: GCF_001865355.1. Classification (NCBI taxonomy): domain Eukaryota; phylum Apicomplexa; class Conoidasida; order Eucoccidiorida; family Cryptosporidiidae; genus Cryptosporidium; species Cryptosporidium andersoni. Next base: position 132,969 of record NW_027122897.1, read on the forward strand.
ATATACATTTGAATAATAAAAAACTTGAAGGATATAAAGAACTCATGCTACATAATAGTTCTGAAAAGTATATAGATAGTATTTGGAAACCAACATTCAAACTACAAAGAGTTATAAGTGGTCATCAAGGATGGGTTAGATGCTTATCAATAAATACAGATAATGACTTTTTTGTATCTGGTGGAGCTGATAGATTGATAAAAATTTGGGACTTAGCTTCTGGGAAGCTAAGATTAACATTGACTGGGCATGTTGCTAGTATAAGACAGTTATTAATTAGTGATCGGCATCCATATATGTTTAGCTGTAGTGAGGATAAAACAATGAAATGTTGGGATTTAGAAACTAATCGTGTAATTAGAACATATGTAGGGCATGCTCTTGGCCTTTATGCTCTAGCTTTACATCCTTCATTAGATATTATTTCAACAGGTTCAAGAGATGGAACTATTATATTATGGGATATAAGAACCAGAACACCTATTCATAAATTAAAACAACATAAGGCTGCTATTTCATCTCTCTTAATGCAATCAATAGAGCCACAATTAGTATCTGGGAGTTTTGATAAAACTATTAAATTATGGGACATTATAGCAGGCAAGTGTAGACACGTCTTAACACATCATAAGAAACCTATACGTTCATTAATAGTTCATCCCAAAGAATATGCTTTCCTTTCTGCTGGAACAGATTCAATTAAAGCTTGGACAGGTGAGAATGCAGAACTTTATAAAGATTTCGTAGGTGCAAATGCAATTACAAATTGCTTGGCTATTAAAAGCCAAGGTGAATACTCTGTGATTATTAGTGGTTGTGACAATGGACAGTTACATTTTTGGGATTATAAATCAGGTATTAAGTATAATACTATACAAAGTCAAGTTCAGCCAGGTTCTTTAGAAGCAGAAAATTCAATTTTATGTTGTATCTTGGATAAATCTGAAACCAGATTAATAACTGGCGAAGGTGATAAGACAATTAAAGTTTGGGCAGAGAATGAATTAGAAATGATATAAATCATTAATATCTATAATATGTAATTCTAGAACTCGTAAGAAAATATATAAGCTCTAAATATCAGAAAAAAAGAAGAAAGAAATCTAATTGTCGTCTAAAACACAAATACGCGTCCCGGCGCACGCGGCAAATACATGTTCATAAACTTTTTACAATAGAGAATTCCATATATTACAAGCTTATAGAATAATTTAAAGAGTTTTAGTGATATATAAAATGTCTGATCAAGAAAATTATACGAAGGCACAGCAGAGGATTATTGGTAGTAATGTGATAAATGTATGTTACTAGGTTAATTTATAATCCTTGTATGTACTAACTATACATGTCTTTATTTGTATACAGATCTCTTCATGTGAAAAGCCAGATTTCTATGTACATCTAGCATTTAAAATGCTTGGTGATATTAAAGGAAAGGGTAATTTCACAATAAAAGATTCTATTAAGTCAGATAATGAAGGTAAAACTATTAATACAAACTCTAAATACCAGATACACAAACAGGTTGTACTAGCTGGTCTTGGTGAAGATACAAAAACTGTTGTTAAAGTTGCAGGAGAACTAGTTAACAGTAATTTAATTGAGATTTCTAATATTCAGACAGATCTACGTAGAATTGGCTCTAAAGGAGCAAATCCTCTTAGCGTGCCATACATTGTTATTGTATGTACTAAACGTGATAAAGAAAATTGAAAGAGTTAAAAATTTAGCCTGTATCAAGATATTACATATTTATTTGGCACTAGATATGTACATTCCTATTGTACTTATCTTGTTTTTATTAGTTATTGCTCTAATGTTAAGGTTTAGATAATTGATTATTGGAATAGTCTGTGTAGTTTATATAATAATTCCTTTTAGAAATTAACAAGAATCCTCAGAAAAGAATTTAATTGGTCTTAAGAATTTGTGTTTTTACTTATTTGGACTTATTTAATATGTACCTTATCGAGGCATTCCCACATAACTACAGAGTTTCCTCTTATAATAACAGTACCTATTTCCTTATTTCCTTTTGATGTAACTTCCACTGTATTTTCCAATACTAAATTCATAAAGTTGTCATATCCTCGTAGTAAGCCAACTATATGTCTCTTACCATTAAGTTTAACTATAAATTTAGAGTAAAAAGTATATTAATATCATTAGATAAATTAGGCTTTATAATAAGGAATGAAGCCTCTTTAAATAAACTTACTATCTAATCTCTTATCCATAAATCTTCTCAAATCTGCAGGTGATCCTGATTTAAATATTCCCATCTGCTTAGGACCTCCTATAGAAACCAAAATAATTATGAGTATTTGAATTCAAAACCTGACAATAATAAAACGTGATTCCAGAAACACATAGCGCCTCTTGATGCACAGGAGCCTATTATTTTTTATTACCTTTTTAGAAAAAGAAAGATTTGGCTAAATTATATCGAAATATGATGGGTTATTATATAGTAAATATTTGTTACTTATATATATTAGTAATTTAGAACCATTTATATAGGACAATTAACCTATTTCAAGGGATTTGAACTTATTATTTAGAGATTGAGATGAATTACAACTATAATCACTATCAGAATTGCATTCTGGATTAGATTCTATAGATTCAACAACTATATTACATGTATTAATATATTGTGAGGTGTTTTCGTTGAGAATTCCTAGTTTTACGAGATTATTAATAGTTGAAGGTTCTGTAGAATTTATTGGTATTACACTATTAAAATGTTCATTATTATGATAAGATAATTGGATACATCTATAGAATGGGGGGAAATTAGCTATAATAAGAGGATTTTGTCCTAGCTGGTAAATAACAATATTAACGTTAAACGCTTTACTCAAAGAATGTAATTCTAAATGTCCTCCCCATTTTCCATTATTTAACATATTTGTACAATAAGTTTCAAAATCTTCTTTATCATCAATATAAGATATAAATTGATCTGAATGATTTTCCATATATTTAACTGCTTTAATTCGGTATAGCTCATGTAATTCCTCATCATTACAATGTTGATGAGAAAAGGCTCTAAATAGGCAGTTTCCATCACTGTTTATTCGATATATAGAAAGATTACATTTAAATAAAGCCTTATTTAAAGAATGAAAATCATCAAGTTCATCTTCATTATTTAATGATTTATATTTCTTTTGATTTTTTATACTTTGGTCCTTTTTATGTTTTTTTTTATTATTTCGATTCTCACACTCTTTCTTATTTCTTCTTCCACCCATTTAAACATATAAGAAAAGTGACTATATAAAGATCTTATAGTAACATTTTCAGTCATATTAATTAGTTATTAATTAAGAAATACCCTCTATACCCGCAGATAAATGAGCAAACAATAAAGACAATATTTATGATTTTCAATAATTTTGAGTAAAATGGCATCTGAGATAAATGTAACAGCCCAAATAACGGGATGGGTACCTGTGGAATCTTCTACTGTGTCATACAAAATATATGTGAATGGACCTTTTAAATCATATCAAATACAAAAACGTTATAGTGAGTTTGCAATGTTACAGTCTTTACTATATGACCATGGTTTTAGTTTATTACCATCTCTTCCACCAAAGACATTTTTATCAAAACCTCAGGATCCAGTATTAATAAAAGAAAGGCAACAAGGATTACAAGCTTATCTAAATAATATCCTCAAAAGGTTGGATATATATTCATCTTCAATATTTTTAAATTTTCTCCAAATACCTTCAAGTTTACAGAATTCAAGATTTTTACCAAACTTAAAGTTTGAGTTATTAGCAGATTTATCTGAAGGTCAACAAGCTGTTAGTAATGTATTTATTGAGAAATTAGTACCCTTAGGAACATATTTAGCATTTATAAGTTATCAGGATAACTCATCATTGTCAAGACTTGGAAAAGTTTGGAGTATTATAGAACCAGAAGATTTGGGATCTTTATATATATGGGATTTACAGTCAAATAGGCATTTTAATAGAAAAAAGTCCTTTAATGTTACTCACAGGAATTCTGTTGATAATTTTCAAAATGCAATTCATACATTGCTGACTAATACAACATTAGATTCATCAAAATTTAATTGTTTAATTAATGTTACATTTTCATATAGATGTAAGGGAGTAATATATTTATCAGAAACGGATACTTTATGTGTTTTTTCTGAAAAAGGATATTTAGAAATATATAGTGGAATAATGAATATATGTGAAAATTTAATATTATCAAATATAACCTCAAACCCCAAAAATTTACGAGAAATTATTACTCCCAGAAATATTCTTATTCATCATGATCAAATACAACATGTACATTTACCAAATTATCTAAATAATAATGAATCTCAATTTTCACTTTCTATTGGAATAGATAATAGTGTAAGATTATTTTGTCTTAAACAAATGAAAATAATATCTGGAGGTAATGTGACAAAACGTCTTCAGGGTACTAAATTAACATGTTGTTATCTAGAACAGAATTTTGCAAGATTAGGATTTTTTGGATCTAACAGTGGAATTGTATTAGTACTAGATATGGCTAGTCATCCTCCATATTTAACAGCTCAATTAAAAGATTCTTCCCAAGAAGCTATTACTTGTATTACAGTTAGTAATGATTATATAATTGTCGCCTATACTGATTTAATACGTATTTATAATGTTACAATTGATGCTGAACAAGGGACATGTATAATAAATGACAATCAACCTCTTTGGACAATTGAACCTTATTTTTTTTCGGATATGAGTATGGGTCATATCTCATCTATGTTAATGGTTAATAATAATCTCTTATTTGTAGGTGGACAAAATGTATTAGCTATTTTCTTCATAGAAAACTATAAAAGAAATTTCAGAAATTCTCCCAAACTCTTATTATCATATAGTATTCATTCTGGATCTATAATTTCTATATCTAAGATACCTGATGATATTATTACTAATAATTCTGTAGATACTTCAACATGTTCAGATATATCATATAGGCCTATAAAATTCTTAACTGCTAGCCATGATGGAATTGTCTTATTTTGGAAATTATGTATTCCTGAATTTTTTCAAAATCCAATTAAATCTCCAGTTAAAGATATATTAACATTAACAAATAGTGATGGTGGATTTGAAACAATTAAAGATGGGAAATATCCTCAAATAAATAAAAGTATTAAAACAGTTCCAACTCACTTTATACCTAGTCAATCTTGCAGTGATGATAATAGTGAAGATGATCTGACTTCTGCTTTTCGATAAATCACTTATTTACAATATATGAAACCTTTATGTTTTTACAATTATTAATTTAATTTTATCTAAATTTCAAAGAAAGCCCTAATTCCAAAATCCCCTCATTCACTGTAAATATTCAACTAATAATTTACCTTTAAAGTTATCCTAGGGTATTCTCAGCACTATACTCTACATATAGAAATCCATCATCCGAAACATATTGCTCATATACTTCTTGCATTAGAGCTCCTGCTTTGGGGACTGTGTTGTTCACAAATAGATATATCGTCTTCTCATTGGATATTGGTAACTTCGTATTATTATCAGTTGTGCCAGTTGATTGCGTAATATGTTTATGAATTATATACTTAAATTCCCCAACTAGCATATTCATGGGAACAAGAAACCTAAAATTGAAGATAATGTGGGAAATCTGACCTATTTCAGCAATAAGCTGTGATCTCAACTTACTTCTTCTTATCAATGTCGGGTAAATCACTACGTATTGATCTTTCACATATTACAGGAATACGATTTGGGTATTTTGCACGGATACTTAAGGCTTCTGCAGCTCTTTTATCTAATAAAATATCCATAACAAAGTATTCACTATATATAACAACACACTATAGCTTACCAAATGGAATAGTATCCCTTATAGAACTCATATCAAGTCCAATCTAATGCTACTACACTTTATCGTATTTTCAGTACAAACTGGGCCTCCTAGTAATCTAAACTGTCCATTTTAATCTTAAATAGGCATCTTAGGCGCTATATACTGGGCGCCCACAACACATTTTATTTAGCAAGGTCTAATTTTTTGAAATTTGTGGGATTTGAAATATACATGTTATGTCTGAATATCTACTTATCAAATAAAGTCATCAAGATCTAAAGTTACTAAATTCCATCTTTTTTCTTTTTCTTTCTTTGGAAATCCCCAAATAATTATAATAAGAATATCTTTGTATTAGAAAATGATCTTTAAGTTATGCACGAATTTTGATAAATATATTAAGCTAGTTTAAAATACACAATTTTAAAGTAGTGGGTCTACTAAGTTTGTAAACCATACATAAAGAAAAGGAAGGGAACGAAGGGAAATACTAAGCTTCAGTAATTTTAATACCGTCCACGAATATGCGCGCCAAGAGAATTCACACAATTAAGCATAGATAAAGGAGATTTGCCACACGTACAGAATAATATCAAGATAGGGATTGTTGGATAAGGAATAAAATATAAAATAAGCTTATAAAAATAAATTAACAAGGTTTCCAGATGAGACATGTACCCAACAAGTCCAAATGTTAGCTACGTACCAGATCCAAGGAATATCTTTTCATCAAATTGCAGTTTACCAATAAAAGAAACCGGGGAGTTGTCATATGCATCATCAGCTTATCCAAACTTATCAAATGGATCATCTGTATCCCACATTTGTGACAGAAGTGGGATTATTAGCAATACAGTTACACCTAGTCCTAGAATGGCTCTAGATTATCCTGAATTATATACTTCTGTTTCAGATGTTAATGGTAATTTTCAGTTGAATATTAATAATGAATGTGTATCCTCTAATATATATCAATATAATAGTCCAGCCAAAATATCAACTATATATCCAGCTTACAAATATGAATCTGACACTTCATACAGACCACAGACAACATTGACTGAACCTACACCAATACGAAATATTAATCGTAGTGGTAGTAATCTACGACGTAGTGCAATGGTTGAGACATTAGTACAACAGCAATATTTAAATGGTACTCAGCTAGATAATATTTTAACTCCCTCAATTCGCAATGATCCTAATAAATTGATTGACATGATATACAAGAAGCAGGCAGAACTAGGGAATTTACGGGTACAACTAGATGAACTAAGAAAAAAAGAGATTGAATTAGAGAAAACTACAGAATTAAATATAGCAAGACAAAATGAGATAAAGTCTAATTTTATAACATTAGAAAATACGTTCTTTGAATATCGTAGTAGGAAATCTCATGAGATGAATATATTAACCCAACAACTCCAGAATAGTTATAGAGACCGTCAGCAATTATCTGAAAGTTTGGCAAAACTTTGCGATGATATTTCAGTTACCCAAAGAGATCTGCAGTTTTTTGTTTCTCATGATAATAGTCATGAGACAAATATAAGTGAAATAATAGGCCATCATTCAGTGAAAGATCTACAAAGTGAACTGAATTTAGTACAAAAGGAACGCAATGAACTACTTAATCTAATAAACTCTTCGGGAACTCAGTTAGAAAATTCAACTTGTAGTAATCAAGATTCTAGTTTAGATCCTGATGATAATAACTTAGTAGTGATTATTAATCACCTGAAGCAAGTCAACATGAGTTTATTTGAACAGAATCAAATTCTTTCTTTAAAATCTAAAAGTACTTTTACTGAGTTTAGAAGGAATATGTTAGAGATTCAGAGTTATGTATCAAAACTTGAGAGATGTATAGATAATAATGAAGCTCAAAGGATTCCTTATTATATTCAAGATATTAATTCTATAATTCAAAGATTTATAAGTTGTCAGTCGGTTTTAATTAAATAGATCAAATTAACTCTCTATTTACGGGAATATTTGTTCTGGTTATTTAAATATATCCAGACTTTAGTTTTAAGTATAAGTAGAAATTCTCTAATTTTTTAGACTTTGCATATTGATTGTCTTAATACAATGCAATAATGGATGTTGGCGCCATAAAATTATATGCGACAATACAACCGGCCACATGTAGTCTTAGAGGTTTTGAAAGTAAAGAGTAAGAGTTTTTATTTATCTTGAAGGGATTATTTCTGAAGTTACTGATTAAACCTAAGGATATTTCATTGAATAGCTAAGCAGCTTTAGTATTTGAGATGAAATATGGGAGATAACTTGCGGGAATTTAAGTATACAGAGCCAATACTTAAAGATACACTTAACAAAGCATTTTATATATGGCATGAGAGTTTTTTACGGAGTAATAATAACTCTATTAGTATTTCACCTCAACCAATTGCTTTTTCTTGTAACATCAATATAATTAGTCTAATTTCAAGTAAAAGATTTGGAGGTTTTTTAACTTATGATGGGTATGCTTTTTATTGGATATGGAGTAGTTTTAATAAGGATTCTTGTAATTCTAATATTAATTTAGCTATTAATCCTGCTCCTGTTGAAGTTATAGAGGAACCTATTAAAAAAATAACATGTGGTGTAAATCATATAGCCTGTTTAGGAGATAGTGATACAGTATATTTTTGGAATTTTGATAAGCTATTTAAAAAAGAACAATTTATGGATATTTCAGATTTCTTAATTAAAAAACCACTCATGTTTTCTTATTGGAAATTTTCTGTTGTAAAGATTACAAGTGGCTCCTCACATTTGCTAATATTGTTAGAAAATGGATCAGTATATGGAATTGGAGACAACTCGAAAGGAGCTCTAGGACATTCAGAAGTAGAAGATTGTTCAGAATTACAGATTATAAGACTTATAGAAGGTAAAGTCATTGATATAGTTGCAGGAAATGATTTATCAGCATGTATAACTGATAAGAAAAGTGTTTATTATTGGGGCTATATTTCATACTTACCAAAGGATAAAATTCAATGGACTCCAAAAATTATAAATACTGAAAATTTATTAAATAATCATTTGGAATGTTGCAGATCTCAGAAATGCGATTTACAAATTTGTTTATTGGCTTTATTTAATACTATTGCTATAGGGATTTGTTTTATGTGTGAGGTGATATCTGGAAATAGTCCAAATTATGCAACTCACATATATGTCTACAATGATAAAGAAGAATCACTTGAATTATTAAAAGCTATAGATAATAAAGATGAGGCTTTTGTATCACTTCACTGGTTAAATAACCATTTATGTGGCAATAGATTGGATAATACAGTTTGGTTTCATTACATTGATTATAAAGATTTACTAAGTTCCTGTAATTTGAAGAATGAAACTACAATTAGACCAAAAGGAAGCACTTCACTTTCTCTTATGTATGGTAATGGGGATTGTCTAGTATCCTTAGTAGATATGGATATGGCATTATCTGAAAATAATTATAGTAATACTATGAGCGTACCTTTTACAGAAGAACCTTTTGATATTGATTCTGAAAAAAAAGGTAACCATGTAGAATTAGAACAGAATCAAAAAGAAATATTTATAGAAAATATTGGTAATTTCAGTAATATTCGAATTCCTAGTTTAACAACTTTGCAACAAAGTGATAATGAAGAAACTATTTGTAAGATCAATAAAGAAATTGGTATAGACTTAAGTGGTAATAAATATGAAAAAGATTGCATAAAAAATTCAATGGAAAATGTAATTGATGAGAAGAAAAGTTTAAATTTACAAACTCCCGGTGATAATATAGATGATCATTCAAAAGAAGAAATAATTAAAGATGATTTAGAAAAAGTTATTGATATCACTAATGAAGAGAAAAATCAAAATATTTTAAATAAACAAGAAACAGATTGCAAAAGTACTAGTTACCAGTCAACCACTCAAAACTCCGAAAATTCTTTGCAGAGTTTTTCATCTTCTATATGTCAACCTATAGAATTGCCATCTTATTTAAAGCCTACAAAGGCATTTACTATTTCTACCTTAAATCTACCAATTTTTTCAAGGCATTCATATTTAAAAAAAGGTGAAGGTAAGGTAAACAAAACAATTAAAAATAAAAAAACAAATATGGATATGAAGAATAATATTAGTACATCAGATATATATATAAATAATCGTTTAGATAATTTTGACCCCTATCAAAGAAAAAAACTCGAAGAATATTACAATAGAATCTCTAATCTAGAGATGGAAAATAAGAAACTTCAAAAAATTCTTAATAATACAAATGAACAATACTTAAAAGATATGAAGATGATGTATAATAAACTTAAAGAAAAGGATGAAGAAAAATTTCCTTTAAAAAATGTTGTTACAACCTTACAAAGAGAACTCTTTATAGAACGTGAAGAAAAAGAAAAATTTAAGGAAGAACTTAATAAGTATAAAATTCAACTTCAAGGTGAGATAGAAAATAAGAATATTAAAAAAGAACTTCTTAATGGTCGATTATTAGCGGAGAGAAATAGACTTGTTAAGGATAAAGACGAACTAAAACTTGAAAACAATAAGATGGAAACTAAATTAGCTCAAATTGAGTTAATTCTTAATGAAGTTACTGGACGTTACAGCAAGTTAGAAGAAGAATACAAGGAGTTGAATATAAAATATGAATCTTTAGATCACAATCATACAGAATGTATTAATAGCTTATCCAAATCTGAATTGGAAATATATGAATTGAAAAAAGAATTAGAACATCTAAATCAAATAAATAAACAGCAAAAATCTGTGGATTATCTATATAACTACATAGAAGAATTAGAAACAATGATCTCGCAGATAAAATCGGAATCATCTGAGCAGAGACTCTCAAATAACAATGAATTTGAAGAAATTACTGAATGTATTATAATGAAAACTAAGGAACTTGAGATATCATTTAATGAATCAAATTGTCTCCTTAGCATAAATGACTGCAATACTATACTTATAAAGGGAATTAATGATCTAATCTCGTTAATAATTGCGAATATTAAAAAAGATCAAGATTCAAATATTGAACTCTTAGAAAGTCGAATTTCAGTTTTGGAAGAGAATTTAATGAATAAAGAGAAGGAGATTACAACTTTAATAGATAAGGAGCTGTTCTGTAATGAATAATTCAAAACATAGTTACTAGTAATAATTTTCTTATATACTGAGTCCCAGACTTTATTTCTAGAATGATGTATTATTCATTAATATCAATCCTTAGTAATAAATAATAATGAATATAAAAGTTTCATGGGTAATATTTAGATCAAATTTTCTATACTTAATTTAATTAGACATATTTCAATTTGTAGAATTTTAAGGTAAATAAACTTATTACAATAGAATTATGAATACTAGTAGCAGTAAAATATGTGGAACTCTACAAAATTACTAAGATCTCTGTACAAAGTGTATTCAATTTTCAATCACTTTGCACTAAATTTTCAGTAGATTGCAAAGTACTTGCAATAGTTGAAAACTTCGCTTTAATTCTTAATTCTTAACAATATCTTATTAGTCAACACTTAAGCTTATGATTCATTCCAGAATGAAGATTCACGATCAATTGTTACAACAGTCTCTCTTGGTTGGTCATCTTCTTCTCTATCTTCATCCTCGTACTCAGCCTCAAAACCATCAGCATATTCATCGTCATCTTCAACATCGTCAGAATCACCTCTGTTTCTGCGAGCATACCAAGCACCAACGCCTGCTGCTGCTAAAGCAACAGCTGCAGAAGCACCACCAGCAGCCTCAATTGTAATATCACCCTTAGAAGATGATGGTGGAGGTGCCTTTTTAACGTTACTTGATTCTAAATTAATACCAGACATGTAATGTTGAGCATCTGAAATTGCAACACTAGCTGGAATAATACCCCCACTTTTTGGAGCAGAAGTACCTGGAGCTGGGTAGAACACGCCTGCAGTTGATCCTGGTATTGGAGTGTTGGTAGTTGGATTGATAAGCTGACCAGAAGTACTATTAAATGGTAAATTAGTAGATGGATCAATTGGATTACCATTAGTATCTTTCTTTGTTGGTTGTTGTCCTGCCTTCCCACTTAATATACCACTTATAGAACTTGATATTGGCTTTCCTGTAGATGGATCTATCAAATTACCCTGTTTATTAAATGGAACTTTAGAAACTGGATCTATGGGATTCCCACTATTTGGATCTAATGGTAAACCGAAAATTTCATCTGTCTCAATTTTTTTATTGCGAGTATAAATTCCTGAATGAGCTACTGAACCTGCTAATGGTTTACCAGTTTGTGGATCATGTAATGTATTATAACCTGGTGTGAATGGTAACCCACTTGATGGATCTGATGGCATTCCTGTTATTGGGTCTGTTTGAGTTGGTGTTCCATCAACTTGACTTATAATAGGACTTACAGATCCTGGTATTGTTTTGTTTGTGTCTGGGTTGTAAATCTGTCCAGTTTGTGAATCCCACCATACATTTGTATTAGTATCAGGCATTGCATTTGGACTTGGTTTTGGTGAAGATACAGTTGATGAATTAGATGGTAATGCTTGTTTAATGTCACTATGAATTTGAGCAGGAGTTAAAACGCCACCTGGACCAGGTTGTGGAACTCCCGGCGTTGACATAATTGTACCAGAATGAGAATTTGGGATGAACTTCTTTGTTTCATTATTGTACAATTCCTTTGTTTTGGGGTCAAATTGTAAGCCAGTGTTTGGATCAATTGGAAGTCCAGTCTGCTTATCAGTCTTTGTAGATGGAATTCCTGACTTGCCTGAATTGAATCCAGAATGAGATCCAGGGAGAACTTTTCTTGTTGATGGATCAACTAGCGATCCATTTTTCTCTTGAGGTAAACCACTTACTGAATCTTTTGGTAAACCAGTCTCCTTATCAATTGGTAATCCTAATGTAGGATCTGTTGCAATATTACTTTGTTTTGTAAGTTTTGAATCACCTGATTCAGTTCCTGGGAATGGCTTATTAGTTTTTGGATCAACAAGGTTTCCACTACTTGGTTCAAATGGTATACCAGTTGATGAATCAATTGGGAGACCTGTTGTTTTGTCAGTCTGAATTGGAGTTTTATTTTCGGGGTAATGTAATACTCCAGCAATAGTTCCATTTATTTGTTTTCCCGTCAAAGGGTTAATCAAATGGCCAGTCTTATTACTATACTGTAAATGTGTAACAGGATCTAGATTAATAGATGCTGGATCTACTGGAAGTTTATTTTCTCTTGCAAGCTCAGCTTGTTTTTTAGCTACTTCTGCTGGAATAATACCACCACCGTCTATTGGTAATTTTGAAACTGGTCTTGTAGTACCAGAAACAGAATTTGGAATTATTTCCTTTGTCTTTGGGTCAATAAGTTGATTATTTGAACTAATCGGTAAATTAGTAGATGGATCTACTTTCGTACCATTTATGAAAATTGGATCTTGTCCTGATTTTCCACTAATTATACCAGCTGTGGAGTTTGCTATTGGCTCTCCAGTAGTAGGATTAATCAATTGACCAGACTTTCCATCGAATGGGACTTCACTGACTGGATCAATTGGTTTACCAGATTTAGGATCAACTGGCAAACCAAAGGTAGGGTCAGTCTTAATTCCATTATAATTTGTATATCCGGAAGAACCGGAAACTGAATTCTGTATTGTTGTGTTTGTCTGGGGATTTTGGAGATTTCCTGTTTCTGGATTAAATGGTATACCAGTTGACGGATCGATTGGATTCCCATTGGTTTGATCAGTTTGATATGGAGTTGATCTAATTGGATTTATTCCACCTGCAATAGAACCTATAATAGGACGGTGTGTCCTCGGATCAATTAATCTACCTGATATTATGTCATAAGGTACATTTGATACTGGATCTACTTTAATATTTGATGGTTTTATATCAGGTATACCATTGCTTGGGATAGACAATTTTGCATTAGATGCAGCACTTGATGATTTACTTGGAGGAACAGTACCTCCACCTTGAATCTCTTTGTGTACAATAGGTTGTTTACTTGGACCTCTAGACCCGGGAATAACTTTGTCCGTAACTGGATTAATTAATCCACCATTATCACTTATAGGTAAATGAGTAGCAGGGTCTACTTTTTTACCATTCACAATAACTGTCTTCTTGGATTTTGATATACCACTTCCAATACCTGATCTAGAACCTGGTATGTAGTTACCTGATGTTGGATCAATAAGCTTACCAGACTTAGGATCAAATGGAACTTTAGATATTGGATCTATAGGATGACCTGTGGAACCATCAATTGGTAAACCATAAGTAGAATCAGTTTTAGTTTTGGTACTAGTTGCATGATAGTGCGCAACTGCAGTACCACTTAGAGTTTCATTTGTCTGAGGATGAATTAATTTACCACTAGTTGTATTGAATGGTAAACCTGTCTTTGGGTCAATTGGGTGATGAGATGTACTATGTGTCTGTATAGGATATATTTTCTTTATTGGAGAAATAGAACCACCAACAGATCCTGGAATTAAATTTCCAGAATTATCTATTAAATGACCACTATTTTCATCATATTTCATTCCTGTTGCATTATCAGTCTTTGGATGAATAGGAATTGGGTTCATTTTGATACTCTTTGGAGAAATTGGTACTTTTGTAGTTGTTGTTGTATGGATAACTTTTGGTATATGTTCATCATCATCAGTACTGGTTGATTTATGTTCATCAGTATCTTCTGATTTCTCTTTAGTAACATTCTCTTGTTTAGTCTTTGAACCAGTCTCATCACTAAGTGGCACAGAATCTTCATGTTTAGGCTCTTCTGTTGTTGTAGTAGTTGGTTTCTCTG
>NW_027122841.1:0-31001 GCF_001865355.1 Cryptosporidium andersoni
ACTCATACACTTCTTTGAATTTGATTTAATAGTTGTATTTGGCTTCTTAATTTTAAAATTAGAATTAGAATTAGAATTAGAATTTGAATCAGAATCAGAATCACTGCTAGTATTAGATGAAGATTCACTATTAGGAGAACTCATAGATTTCTTTAAATTTGATTTAATAGTTGTAGTTGGCTTCTTAATTTTAGAATTAGAATTAGAATTTGAATCAGAATCAGAATCACTACTAGTACTAGATGAAGATTCACTATCAGAAGAACTCATAGATTTCTTTAAATTTGATTTAATAGTTGTATTTGGCTTCTTAATTTTAGAATTAGAATCAGAATCGGAATCTGAATCTGAATTACTACTATCACTAGATGAAGATTCACTATCAGATGAACCCATTGGCTTCTTTGAATTTAATTTAACAGTTGTAGTTGGCTTCTTAATTTTAGAATTAGAATTAGAATTAGAATCAGAATCATTACTAGTACTAGATGAAGATTCACTATCAGAAGAACTCATACACTTCTTTGAATTTAATTTAATAATTGTAGTTGGTTTCTTAATTTTAGAATTAGAGTCAGAATCAGAATCACTACTAGTACTAGATGAAGATTCACTATCAAAAAAGCTCATAGCCTTCTTTGACTTTGGTTTAGTAGTTACGGTTGACTTCTTCTTTATATCTATTTCAGAGCTAGAATCACCACTTTTACTAGAAGATAATTCACTCTTAGAAAAACTTGCAGGTTTCTTAGTCTTCTTAGAAGACATAGGTAACTTTTTTTTAGATCTACTTTTCAAATTTGAGTTGTCATTATTGTCAGAAGAATGATCTTTTGAGAAAACTGGAACATTCTGTTTGGAAGGTACCACTTTCTTTTTAGAGTTAGTTTCAGACTCAGAGCCATTGCTGTCGGGTACAGATACTGATGTCAAAATAGATTTATCTGAAACATTAAGTTGTTGTCTCTTTCTTGGTCTTGAACCGGAACTCAATTTAGAATTACTTTCAGATGAAAGAGACAAAGTTGGTGCTGTTCTCTTATTGTTAGCAGTTTTATTATCTTTCCTATATTCAAGTTGTTTAGATGCTTTTTTAACTATCGCAAAACTGGTAGTATCGGATTCATCACTTGATGTATCAGTAGAGCTATCAGGTATAGCAACTGGTTCAATAGGTTTCCTAGTACCTTGAAGATTAGCTGACTTTATTTTCTATACAAAAATAGTTCAAAATTTTATATTCATAAAGTAGAAAAAGCAAGTAACTTACCGACATATTTATTAGTATAACTTTTCTAATTATTGGGGCTTCAGGCTTTAGTTTATCTTTTGCCTTGTAACTCGTATTGCAAGAAAAATGAGAACGAAGCGTCAATAATAGACTTAGATAGTATCTAACTCTCCCCAATGCAGCCATGCTACCTAAAAATAAGACGAAAGAGACATAATGCATTACTTACCGCTAAATAATACCACTTTCTAGCTTTGATAGGCATAGCTCTAAATTATTAGAAGATTCAATATTAAATGTATAGGTTATAAATTAACAGGTATATTAAGTAGAATAGTCTGGAGAATTCGTAATCTTGAGATATTCTTGTCAAAGTTCATGATGGGGACGAAATCTGCAGGGAGATTAAAGACTTCAAAGAAAAAGCTAAATAGAGAAGGATGCTGGGACAAAGAACAGATACAAAAAAGTATAGATGAACTGTCGAAGAAATTGGGAGATTCAGATAGTTCTGTATCTAGATCCAAGAGAAAGAGAATTCTCGCACGTTTGATAGTACTAAAAAAAGGTCTAAATGGTCAAGTTAAAGTAGGAGGTCAAATATCAAAAAGTAATAAAACAATTAGAAGATTAAACAAAAATAAAAATAAGCATGGGGTACTGGCAAAACAAGATAGAAACTGTAATAGAAATTTAGTTTGTTTATGTTGTAGAAAGAAGGGTCATCTGATGGCTGACTGTAGAAAATATAAAGACAATAACTTAGAGAGAGAATCTGATTCTAAAATATTACCAAATAACAAACAATTAAATAAGTGCTTCAATTGTGGTGAAGAAGGTCACACACTTAGAGACTGCAAGAAGTCACGTATTGATGATTCAGTATTACCATTTGCTAGCTGTTTCAAATGTGGAGAATATGGACATATAGTGGCATATTGTTCACAAAATGATATTGGCTCAGTATATCCTAAGGGTGGCTCTTGCAATATCTGTGGATCAGTAAAACACTTAGCAAAAAATTGTGATAAAGGAAAGAAACCAAGGAGGGCTGGAAATAATACTTTGCCTACCTCAACAAGCATATCTACTGATATTAACAAGCACGATGATCCCGACTTAATGTGGAATCTTTAGATTATAATATTTCAGTTAATTAAATTAGAGAATAATTAAATTATTACTTCTTAATGGATTCTCTATCTAAGATATATTTTGAATAGATATGTTAAAATACTGGAAATCAACTTTTTTTTTCTTTTTAACACTACAGTCAAGTTTAATGCTTAAAATTTAGTATTTGTATTCTTCTTTATACTTTAATGTTTATACTATTGGAAATGATATTGGGTTCTATTTTTTTTTTTTTTTTTGTTAAAGTGGAAGTTACTTTCAAAGTATAGGTATGAAATTTAAGGATATATAATATACAAAAGGTTTTAATCTACCTTTTATATAAATAGGGAATAAAGGAAATGAGGTTTCTACTTTATATATAAGGTAATACAGGTTTGATATATATATACAATATATATAGTACACTAATTTATAGTATCCCATTTTGACTATTTTTGTTCCACAACTCCTTTATAACATTACTTCTGTTACTACTTTTGAATTTGATCTTTATCCAATTTTAGCCAATATTAAGGATCGATATACTCAATATTTAAATTTACCACTTTGGGATTTTGTCTACTTTGCATATTAGTGAAGTTTGTAATAATGTAGAGAAAAATTTAGTAACTATTCAGTTACATTATCTACGCAGTTTTGGCACTTTATCCGTTATTACCGAATTATTAAAGTTTATTTAAGTTAAGTTAAAACTAATTTAATTGTGAATGTAAACTACAGTTTCTTTATATACTTATTTGGGATAATTTAATGATAAGAAGTCATATCTATATATTTGAAAATATAATTATTAAATTGAATGGTACTAAATATATTGCAAATAACTTACGATTTATTAGTTTAATGAGTTCGTAGCTACAACTTCAACATTTTCTTAACATTCCTTTAAAATCATTTTAATAAGTTCCTATTTATTTACTTTCACTATTTCTTTAGTGAATTATACCATTGTTAAAAATAAAACCTTTATAACAAACACTTAATACTTAATCAAAGAGATATAAATGATTTATTTGTAAATAGTGAAAGGTTGTATATTCTAAAAATTTTTAACTTGTTTACTATTGTATTTTAGTATCTTCATCTAAATTTAGCACACAAATATGGCATATAAAACTAAATATGGATATTTATACTTTAAAATAAAATTGAATAGTAATTCATAATTAGTAAAACATATTTTTAAATGTTAAACTTAGATTTACATATATATATATATCAATATCATTTAACTAAGAATTGAAAAAATTTAGCTAAATAATTTCCTCTAGTATTTAAATTTAGAAATTTCCAATAGACCAATAAAGATATATTTTCATAGTTAAGGTATTGATATTTTTAAAGTTGTATTTATATTCCGTTTTTTTTAGAATATTATGTAGGGTGATTAATTAAAATCATATTCAGCTAAAAAAGTTTATTAAGTCCTGTCTACATTAGAAAAAGTATATATAAACTTGTCTTAATTAGTATTTTGTATTCTCATAATTTGACTCTCTAAGATCTTATTATTTTATTTAACCAATCTATTGTTAGCAGACAAGTTCACTATTCTCAAACCTAAAAACACTTGTATATTCAATAAGAGATATCTATAAATAAAATTTAAAATACAACTCTATAATAATAATTAGATAGGAATATTATAAATACGAGTATAGATTACTTTGAGTATATAGCTACTAATACTTAAAACAGTTAATTAATGTAAAGTATGAATAAAATAGAAATATAAATATCTTAAATATTCAGAGATTCTGAATATGTGAATAAACTTGTAATTTATTGATATGAAGATAGATAATTATAACCTTTTATTTATATCCTAAAAGTAATATATTTAGTGTTTAAAAAATAAGAATGTATTAAATCAGAAAAGATTTGTAAAGTAATAAAGCTATTATATTTAATATACTTTATGAACATATTTCGGTTGGGAGACAAAGAAGAATATAGCAAAATATATCTTTAATATTTTAATATTATCTGCTTATTTTAAATCTAGTATATTAGTAAATTATTTAAGATATTTATAAGAAAATAGACCACTTATTTATTTTCAAGTTTTGCTTAGTATAGATCAATATAATTACTGAATTGATTTATTTGTAGATCAACTCCCATTAATTTTTTTTGTATGAGTTCTTCCTCAGTAGCACTTAATTGTTTTCAACTTAAGAAAAATGCTTACAAAATAACAAAATATATTAAGATTTCTAATAAATATTATTTATGTAATAATATTTTCAAGTTTAAAAGGAGTAGTCTTAAATTATATAAGTAAAAGGTATCTCCTCAATATGATGAATCTACTCTCATATTGAATGGATAAAGAATTTGAAATACTAGCAAGATATCTCAATATAACTTAAATATATGTTAATACATTCAATTGTTCAGGATCACAAAAACTTAAATATTTCCGAATCTATTGTAATAGATACCAGTTCTTTAAAATAAGTTGGGAATTTTATTAAATTTTTTCAAATATATAAAATAAATGATAATTAAGTAAACATATTAATTCTCATTAATTAAATATTTATGAATTTTCAGTTATAAGTTGTGAATTAATTTAATATTGACAATAACTATGGTCAAAATCCACATTATGCATGCAGTCTCCCCACGCCAGGCCCGCCTATAATACTTTTCGTCGAATACTTGTGAGAAAGTCGACAATACAAATATATAGAATTATATACTCAATACTAAAAGCTTGTGGGAGATACTTTAGTTTGTTACATTTCAAAATAAGGTTAGGAACGTATCCGTCTGTGTGGTAACTTTTCAGAGAATAAATTTGTTAGAGTTGTGTAATATCAAGATTTGTAAAGTATTAACAAAAAACGGGAAATTAGTAATATCACTTTCTAGGCAGTAAGAAACCTCTACTGCTCTGAATAATCATAAGTAGATTTCAATATCTAGTTTACTTGTGATGTATTTATCAAATTCATCGAAATTAGGAAATCATTATATATGGGTACCTACAAGTGATGTGGAATCTGCAAAGAGAGTAAGAAAGGTTGAAGAAGACAATGAAAAGTTATCAGATGAATTTATAAGGAATAAAAGAAGAACTGCGTTTACACTTATTGAATTAATATCATATAATGAAGTTACAAAAATTGCCACCTGTAGAGATGCTGAAGGCTTGGATTTATCAAGTGATATAACAGAAAGTAGAGACAATAAATTTGAAACAAAACTGGTGAATGTAATGAAAGCAGATTCTAAATTTGGTTTGAAGGATAATTCACAATTAAGGAACCTGAATATTGGTAATGTGTTGGCAAATATGAAGTATTGCTATGAATTATTGCAAGATAATTCTTACAAAAATGGAGTATCTGACTTTAAAGATGAAGTTGATTGTCTGAAATATCCAATGTATACTTTTGCAGGTGGGATTCTTTTAGCTGTTAATCCATATAAATTTTATGATATATATAATAATGATATTGCTGATGAATTTGTCGGGAAAAATATAGTGAATATGGAACCTCATCCATTTGCAGTAACAGAATGGTCATATCGTAGAATGCTTAAAGATAAAAAATCTCAATCTATTGTTATTTCCGGAGAAAGTGGAGCAGGGAAAACGGAAACTTCAAAACATGTTTTAAAGTATTTGAGCTATTTAAGTAATAAAAGGAGAATGTACAATTACAAAAAGAATGGTATTATAAAAAATAATAATCCCTTAGTTAGTGAATGTACAATCTTAAATTTGAATGATTTAAGAGTTTCGTCTATTGAAGACTGTTTATTATCATCTAATCCATTGTTAGAAATATTTGGAAATGCAAAGACTATTAGGAATGATAACTCATCACGATTTGGAAAGTATATGAAATTGGAATTCAGTGATGATGGATATATATTAAATTCTAGTATTAATACATATCTTCTTGCTAAATCTAGAGTAGTACATATACCTCAAGGAGAAAGAAACTATCATATCTTTTATTTGTTATTGAGAAATATGAACCAAGAACAAAGAATAAAATGGTTGTCAATACCAGATAATATGGAATATGATGGAATTATTAATAGTTTCAATTATTTGAAAAGTAAAAATGGGATTTTGAATAATAATAATGTAGATAAACATATAAAATATAATATAGATACTATAAATAAGTGTTTTGAATCGATTGGAATATCAAATAATATTGTAAATATAATATATGACTTGGTTATGGGTATTCTTTTATTAGGGAATGTGGAATTTAAGAAGAATGAAGAAGATGATTATTGTGATATTACTAATGAGACTTTTGAGATATGTTCTAAAGTATCAAATTTATTTGGTATACCTGATTCAAAAAGATTAATTAAAATACTGACTAGAAGAAATATAATCAATATAGAAAGAAAATTATCATATTCAGAAGCTATATATACAAGAGATAGTATTGCTAGATATTTATATCAATGGATATTTGATTTAGTGGTTGATTTAATAAATATTGCATTAAATCAGGAGATTACCAATAAATATAGAAATAATATAGTAACTAATAATATTAATGATGTCAATGATTCAACAGAAACTGAATTAATTTCTAAAGTATTATCAATTGGTATATTAGATATCTTTGGATTTGAAGATTTATCTCCAAATTATCCAAATAGTTTTGAACAATTATGCATTAATTACTGTAATGAAAGATTACATAGTTTCTTTTTAGAGCAATTATTATATAGGGATCACTTATTATATAAAGCAGAAGGTTTAGGTGAATTTAAATCAACTGATACCTCATTTGATGTATCAGAATTACTATTTCATCAATCTCTTGTGTGCACAATAATAAGTGGTACTGTTCCTAAATATACAAGTGATTATAAAGATAGTAAGGGTTCAAATATAAATTTTTCATCAGTTAATATAATATCTATTTTGGATGAAACATGCAAAGTACCAATTAAAGGTAATAGAGATGAAATATTTTGTCAGAAAGTCCATCAATTGAAGAATATAAATGGACAATCTTATATTAGTAGCTGTAATAATGGAATTCATAAAAGAAAATCTGTTATAACATCTTCATCTCAAATTAATGAAACTAGTCAAGTATTATCATTCATTTCAGCAGTTAATAATGTAATTATACCACAAAAATTAAATTTAAATAAAACATTTACTATTTGTCATTTTGCAGGGCCTGTGCAATACCAATGTGATGGTTTTACTAGTAAAAATACTGATTTTTTATCTAATGATATTGAAAGGTATCTTTTAACAAATATGAAGAGTATCATAAATTTGCAAGCAATTAGAAAAAAATTATATAATAAAAATAATATAGTTGATAATTTAAAAGTGAATGGAAGATCTGATATTTCCACTGATGAAACAAATTCAACTCTTGATGTACTAAAAAGTACTGGATTAATAATGGATAATAAGGAAGAAAAAGGGAAATTTAAATCAAAATTAATGATATCAAATACAAATATATCAAACTTAAGTGATACAAGTTTTATACAACCACTAAATACTAATAAAAATAAAAGTGTAGGTACAACCTTTATCAAACAAATGCAAAATATGTTAACTGAAGAATTATATCCAACACAAAGTCATTTTATACGTTGTATTAAACCTAATGATGAACAAGAACCTTTAAAATTTGATGATATTAAAGTTTATCAACAATTACAAATTGGTGGTATCTTGCAGGTACTAAATATAATGATATATGGATATCCTTGTAGGATACCTTATCTCAATATTTATAATTATTTTAAACAAATGATAGATAATAAGTTGGTTGGAAATGATAGTAAATTAAGTGAGAGAAATGAATTGAAACCAAATATTAATATTGAAAGCCCATTAGATAATAGCAGTAAGGATATTGATAAAAAAGTTGCAATAATATTATCGGATCAAAGGTTATTTGTCTCATTATTATTAGATTATATGGGATATAAGGATGGTAAAGACTATAAATTAGGTTTAACAAGAATATTTTTTAAATATAATGTCCTTGATAAAATAGAAGAATTTATTAGTAAATGTAAGAGTGAATCTTCAGAATGGAAGATAAATTGTGTTCTTGAAATATATAACTACTGGATAAGGAGACGTTCTCATAATTATTGGATATTAATTAAGTCCTGTGTAAATATACTTGGTAAATACAAGGAAATTCTCTATAAGAAAAAAAAGCAAAAGGAGAGAAAGGCTATGATAATCATATGTAATTCAATATATAGATATATTCAACAAAAGAAAGAAAAGAAGAGAAAACAAGAGGAACAATTGAGGTTAAAATTACTAGAAGAGAAGAAGAAACAAGAAATGGAAATAGAAAAGATTAAACTTCAAGAAGAACAAGAAATAACTAATAAATATGAACGAGGAAAAAATTTACTATTACGGAATAATGAATCAAATCAAATAAAACAAAAGGAAAATCAAGATAATATATATTGTAAAGTTAATGACTTACAGGGTAAATTTACTGGTACTCAAGTTAATCTTATGGAACATAGTGAAATTAAAAATAAATTAGAAATTAAGAAATTAGAAGATAGTGAACAAAAATCTTGTTTAATATCCATACATGTAGGAATTAATACAAGGGTATTAAAAAAAAATAACCAAAATTTAATTATTAATAATAAACCAAATGAGGTTTTCAATAGAAGTAAACGTACAAGAACAGAGTTTATTGATGATAGTCTCGATTTGGAATTTGAAATATATAAGGCAAAAAGAATCAAATATAATATATCTGACCTCTCAAATAAAAAAGATATCAACTTCAATGATAAATCGATAAATATACAGTTTAGATCTGAAGATGAGGATAAACAAACTAAAATTGATTCAGAAAATATACAAATATATAATGAGAATAACTATAACAAGGAATTTGACTCTCCACTACTTTGTACATCAGCAATGAGAGTGCATAACAAATATTCTTCATATTTCGTAACGAGTAATTCTTCAGTAAGTCAAGATACTCTAGAAATAGATTATCGTTCATTACAAGATGAATTAGTTGAAGCTGAGTTTATTGATGATATATTATCAAGAGAAGAATTACAGGTAATTAATAATAATAATAATGATACTGAAAATAGTAAATGGAAGACATCCCTAAGAAGGCCAACAATATTTGTACCAATAAGAGGTGAAAATAAATTAGCTCCATGCAAAGGTACATCACTTATAGAGGATGATTTATCTATAAAGGCAATAAAAAGTGATCATGAAATAAAGAGCCTTATAGATTTACAAAAAATATTTCGTAATAATATATCAAATATGAAATTTAGAAATAATGAAGATCAAAATAAAGAAAATTATATTGACAATCAATCTACATTAATGGATATTTAAAAAGAAAATAGAAAAATAAAAATCCTATACATTTATATAAAGTCTTTTTTTTATAATAGTATTAAACTAAGTGCAAAATACATTTAAGTTTAATTCCAAATACAACTTTTATTTATTTAATCCAATATAAAGAATCATTTATATTGAATTACTAAAAAAACTTATCAAATGCCGCTCCAGTTCTAAGTATACACTGATTTCTGATCAAAGGTAAATCTATTGTAATATTCTATTACTTAAATATAATTAAATATTAGCTGAATAAACTTTTTTGTTCAATTATATTTTTAAAATCTAATTAAAATAATGGAAAGTGATGAATATGATATCTTAAGTTTAGCAGATCAGCTATGTAAAGGTTTAAATACAAATGATAGACAACAAAAACAAGATCAAGTTACGGATATGATAATAGATCAAAATACTACTGAAATCCATAATGATGATATTTCATCTACTACTAGTACACAATCTGAAATTTCTTATTCGGCTCCACATAATGATAACTTGGTGCAGTCAAATATAGAAGACCATAGTCATTCAAATAATATAAATAAACATATTGAACCTAAGTCACTATATCGTTCATCATCATTACCAGTAAATAGAAAATCATCAATAATAAACCAATTCAAGGATATTGAAAAAAGTATATTTGATCCAAATATTATTAGAAAGACTCCTTGTCAAAAAATTAATACTAATATGAATAACTTAAATAACTATAAGCAATATGATTGTGATCATATAAATATATTACCTATTGTAAATACTTGTTCATCTTCATCTACATATAATAATGAGAGATTACCTATATACATTAATGGATATATTCAATTGATATTTAATATATCATTAGTAATAATTATATTATATGGATTATGTGGTTTAATGTATGCAATTAGAAATGATATAGAATCAAAAATTCAAATATCTGTAAGGAATTTAATGGAAGAAATGACCATATGTTCTAGACAATATGCAGATAATAAATGCAATCCAAATGAACGGGTACCAGCTTTAGAAACTAAATGTATTGAATGGGAAAAGTGTATGAACCAAGATCCAGCTATAATTGCTAGAAGATCGAGTTTTACTGCACAGACAATTGGTGAGATATTGAATACATTTTTAGATCAATTATCATGGAAATCAGCTATACTCATATTTGGAGGGTTAATCTCTTTATTTATAGGATTTAATTTAGCTTTCTCAATTGGTAGTAATACATTCTATAGTAAAAAAAAAGAAATTAGAATAGATTAAATATAAATATTTCTGTGCTAGTTTTGTTATTAATATCAAATCTTAAGTTTTTGGGTGTAATATCAGCTTATATAATTAAGTGCACACATAAAATATTAACAATAGAGTTGTAAATTCATAAAATAAAATTTTAAGCTCTTTAAAATTCTTTTTTTTCTGGTTATATTTAAGAAGAAAAGTCTAAGTTGTCATGTATAATTATTTAATTTATTCTAGTAATAAGTCATGAAATTTAAGGATAATTGTTGCTTGGGAGTAAATATACATCTTTATATGTTAATAATAATAATTGTAACTTACTTCAACTCTGTTGATACCATTAGATATAGAGATAGTAATTTGGGTAAATTACTTACTGGTGTTGCAGCTAGTGCAATAGCTCAAGGTACTCAAGATTTAACGGGATCACCCGTTATTGGTAATCCATCAATGATTAATTCTTTCTTGCTTCCTTCAACACCACAAATAAATCCTTTAATGGATACTAGAGCACAACCTGGTATTGTTGAAATGAGTACTAATTTAAATACCGAAGCATCAAGACAAATGGGACTCGGAATGGGAACAGAAACTAATATGATGAGATATGGAATGACTAATGGTATAACCGAATATAATGCTAATATTGGTAGATCCTTCACTTTAGGATATTCTTCATTTTCGGCTATTGGATTTTTAATTATTGTCTCTATGTTAATATGTATGGTTATGCTTATATGCAGGCGTTGTACCAAAGATGATGATTAACTTTTTAATTATAAAAATAACCTAAATTAAAAAAAAAAATTAATATATAAACAAATATCAATATCATAGGGCTAAATATTGAAGTCATATTAGTTATTTCAAGCATTCAGACTCAATAAAAATCCTAAAATAAATATAATAAGCTATTAAATATTTTGTGAAATAAAAAAAACTACATGCAGTAGACCTATTAAAATATTCTGTAATTAGCCGCCGAATTATATAATTAGGCGGCTGAATTATTAAAGGAAGTCTTATAGGACAACTTTCTATTGAAGACTCTTTATATTATATTTATTACTAGACCAGAACAATTTTTGAAGAAATGAATCAACAAAGAAGAACTCAAAAAATTATGACACAGCCAATTAATCAAATATTTAGGCTGTTCACATCAAAACAAAGAGTTCAGATTTGGTTATATGATCATCCCGAATTATCTATAGAGGGTAAAATTCAGGTAAGTTAAAATATCTATATATTAATAATATAATCTCTTTATTTTTGGTTATATATACCAATCTTTTCATAATATATTTTATATTATTTGTAATATATCTCCTAGTCCCAATATCTTTATTAATTTTATTAATTAATTATTACTTTAGGGTTTTGATGAATATATGAATATTGTTCTAGATGATGTGACTGAAGTATATACAAAGAAAGATGAGGTATCAAGACGTGATATTGGTAGATTAATGTTACGTGGAGAAAACATAAGTCTAATCTCAGATGCAAAATGTTAACTTGGTTTATTTTGTTCTTAGATTATTAAAAAAAAAAATCTTATATAGATATATTTGGTGATAATATATTGATTTTATATCCTTTAGATATATTATATCTTTAGAAATAATAATTCATAATTATTTATACAATATTATTAGAAACTATCCATAGTATTATAAATACTAATTTTATCCTTATTACCAATATACTCATGTTTCTCTTTGCAGAGAAAATAGAATTAATAAACTTTTCTTAATATTTGTAAAGTTATATCTTATATAACAAAGATAAACAAAAATATTAAATGAAATATAGAAAAAGGAATAAAAGAAATTTGGAACAAAATCTTATTAGCTCAAATATTTATATATAAATAGCATTTACCCCTATATAATAATATAAATAGAAATAACATCAATATAATAAGATAAATTCTCAAATACATATAATAGAACTCAAGAAAAAAAAGAAAAAAAAAGACATAAATCTCAAACTTAAAATATTACTTAAAATTGAGTAATTTACTTGGTATTAATTGATTCTCTTACTAGAGAGAATCTCTGCTAAGAACAATAAACGCTAAGTAAAAAGTTCATCTACTTATGACTCAATATGGCCTGATGTAAAACATCAAAATTAGCACCAACAATACATTTAGTTTCTCTTCCATTTAAAAATAGTTTAAGTGTCGGCATTGCTCTTACTGATTCTAAATCTGCAATGTCTGGATGAGCATCAACATCGACCTTAATAAAAGATACATCCTTCATCTTATCACTTAAATCATCTATCTTTGGTCCAATCATATTACAAGGTCCACACCATGTAGCATAATAATCAACTACAATAAGTCCAGAACGACTAATAAGTTGCTTGTATTCTATAATAATAGAAAAAAGAAATTATTATCTTATACCTAATTTACAAGTTATATGTCAAAAACCTAAATATCTCATGTATTTTGTTGTAGTAATTCACTTCTACAAATCCCTAACTTATTCTACTAAGTTCCCTACTTCATATTAATTTATACTTACCATCAAGAGAATTTACTTTCTGTACTGTCATAATTTGTAATACTATTTATCAGGGAAATTTATTTAAAAAAAAACTCAAGAGTGTTTAAACTGATCACTCAATCTAATCACAATAATTTAATGAGACAGCAAGTATTGTAGTAAGTTACTGAGTATTTGCTATAGAGGCGCCAGATCCATATACATAATATTATTACAGATTTAAAAATTATTATATATTACTATTAGAATCAAAATTATTGAAGAATATATATTACATATTATATTACACATAATAAAAAGTTAAACTTAAGTAATTATAATAATTCAAAAGGAATCTATTTTAAAAAAAAAAAAAAAAAATTAAACTACTTCTTACATAGCGCTATTCTGCGGGGAAAATCATATAAAGGCGGGATATGGATTGTTTAAATTATTAATATTTAATAATATTCTTCAAATTTATCTTAAACAACATAGAGCTATAATTTCGGTTCTTTACTGTATTATAGAATTTGTTAACTTTTACATATTAATTTCATTTTCAGATTTATAGGTCAATTATCTCCTAAGTTTTACCTGTCTAGCATTATGTAGAATATTTTCCCTAATTTTCCAAAAAAAAGGTGTATAATCTCTTTGTCTACAACCAGCTAAAGCTCTAGTTATAGCTTCTAATGGATCATTACATCTAGTCCAATGATCTATTCTATGATTATAAGCCATAATAATAGATTGTGGTATCTTTTTTCCACTTAAGATATACTCACCAGCTATGACACGATCCCACATTTCTTGTAATCTAGTAGCTCTCTTACTAATAACACGAGCTAATTGTCTATTATTAATATATTGTATACAACGATTACAAGGTTGATCATTATTATTTGTAAACCCTATACATTGGGGATGATGTACAACACCAAGATGTTCTGGATCTCTATTTGGCATAACTCTTGTAATTATAGATTGTTTATAAAATACCCTCCTTGTATCTATTATTTGTTTTTCTTCACAAGGTTCAACTGATCTCTCAGATCCAATAAAACACATTGCCCAATATCTAACTTTACTAATTCCTGGACATGGATTTAAGCTGAAATTTTCATCTTCTATTTTTTTATAAGGTGGTATTACAGGTAAATCATAATTATTAGATTCTATATTTATACCATGACGATTATTATTAACAGTATTATTAGTATATATATCAAAATAATCATATTCTAAAGATTTATCAGTAATTTTATTTATATTAGGACTATCAGGTTTAAAAAGATTTCTTGAATTATTTTGAAAATGAGAATCTCTATATTCTGTTATTGGTGATAAAGGGGTAAATATTGGTGAATTCATATTTGTAGATGAAGATAAAATAATATTATCTCCTTGTTTATCTTTTTGGTGATTTTGAAAAGATTTATAATAATCATGTTGATTATATAAATTATTATGTTTAGATCCTTGATATGATTCTGTTAAAGTTGTTATAAGAGGATGAATAACTAAATTATTTAAAGTAGTAATATTATCATTATTTCCATCTTTATGATCTTCTGTTACATCTGTTATATCTATATTAATATTTTCATTATTATTAAAAATATCAGTAATTTCATTATTTTCTATTTCTCCAAAATTTTTAATATTTTGTGAATTATTTTGAGAATTAGGAGATTGTAATATTTCATTTTGATTTGAATTATCCCAATGAGATTTTAAATATTCTTTATCTTGAATAGCCAAAGGTGAATTATTAATACTTTGCAAAGCAGTTGATATACAACTAGGTGATTCAGATAATATTAATTCACCATTATTATTTATATTTGATTTATTATTATAAATATAATTATGAAATTCATTTATATTAAAATCATTAAGTTCATCTATAAAATGTGGACTTCCTACAGCTTTAGATAAAGCTCTATGAAGTTTACCACTCATATGAGTTCTCCAATTATTGAGATAATATGCTGGATTTAATATAATACGCACTTGACATATTTGACAAAAAACACAAGTACCAGGAATTGAATTCGAATCAATTTTAACTAATGTTGGATTTATTTCCATTAATTTATTAAATATAGCTTCTCTTTCAAATGCTGTTCTCCTTTTCTTAGTATTTATATCATTTTGATATTCAATATTAAAATTACTATTATTATTAGATTTTCTATATTGAATATATGATTCAATGATATTCTTACTCATATCTTGATAATTTTTAGGGATATTAATTAATTCATCTACTGTTACTTTTAAAGAAGATTCCTCTCTTATATAATTTTCATCTAATTTATTATAATCCATTTCCAATAACATAATATCTGTGTTATTATATTGAAAAAAAAAATTCCAAATTAATATTAAGATTTAATTTGTAGTTACTTTTTATTTATTTATTCTTTATTATTTTGTTATTTATGTAATTAGTAATATATTACTTAGATCTTCAATTTTTGAAGATATATGTTTAATTTGACTTAAATTTCCAGTTATCTCTAGTCAATGCATCAAATTTGCATTTATGTGTGGTATTTACAGTAAATAAATTAAATCTTTTTTTTTTTTTTTTCTATATTTAACAAATTTATTTATTGGTATTGGTATATATTTGTACAAATATATAATATCTATTTAATTAATAATATTACAATATAAGTAAAATTATTAGTAATAATAAATTTATTCAAATAACCATTCATCTGTATATAATGATTGGGTTATTTTATTTTTATGATTACTTATTTTACTTTTCTTTGGATTATTCTCATTAATAATTTCTTGTTCTTCTGTTAATTCATATATACTATTAGTATTATTATCTACATAAATTCTTTGGCCCTTTTTCCTCTTTATATTTAAAATATTTATATATTCTCCATTATTTTTACTTAAATTTGTTGAATAAATAGAATCATTATCTAATTTAGCAAGTTCTGTAACTATTTTTTTTTCAATCTCTTCATAAACAAGTTCTTGTTCTTGCATTTCATTATTATCTTCTTTTTCTATTAATATATTTTCTTCTTCTATAAAGCCATTCCATTCAACAGTAAGAATTTTATCCTGGGTAGTAGATAATATATTTTTAGGATTTAAGTCAATATCTAATTTAATTGGTGTAGATCTTGATATTTCCCCTATATCATTAGAAACAATGGATTCCCCTATTACTTCAACTGATATTCCATTATATTCACATTTATTAAGATATCTTTGTGTCCCTTGTTGAACACATTGATTCATATATATATCTTGAGTATTTGACTCCTTACTACGCCTTTCAACCCATCTAAGGATATCTTTCAAAGTATTTATTAAACTTCCTTTAGGCATTTTATATTTATTAAATATATTCCTAGTTAAGTACAATTTAGTAAATAGTATAATTTTATAGTAATAGTGTTGTATATAACAATAAATTATAATTATGCTCGTCTCATTATATATTATATAAATCAACTAATATTTAGAGAAAAAAAATTAGATAAGGGATAAATTGGAAATTTTAATTATAATACTTTATAAGAAATATTTGGTAACTTAATATACTTTGTATGTTTCCCAATAATATAGTTTAAACTCCTAATTCTCCTGGGATATAAAAAAAAAAAATAGTATAAATATTTTACCGCTTAAAAGACATAGTGCCTTTATAGAAGATAAATTTAGCCTCCTAAATAATATATTAAGAAATTAACTAAAATATTTTATATAAGGAATATTAATATAATTACTCAACTAATGGGATATAAAATTTATATATTTAGTAGATAATTACCTTAATGTTAATTTCCACTCTTTTTTTTATTGATTATGATTTAGGGCAATAAGTTAAGATACTTATGTTTTAAATTATTAATAAATACAACTATAATGATGAATTGTGTTCTACTTATTCACGACGGTCTACTGACCTATAAACTAGCAATAAATAATTGTTAGTATTTATATGGAGAAAGAGTAGAACACTGAATAGCTGTATATATATATAATTCATTTAGAACTTTAGGATTTTGAATTAATAATGT
The DNA here is from genome assembly GCF_001865355.1 of Cryptosporidium andersoni. NCBI lineage: Eukaryota > Apicomplexa > Conoidasida > Eucoccidiorida > Cryptosporidiidae > Cryptosporidium > Cryptosporidium andersoni. The sequence continues at coordinate 17,536 of NW_027122841.1, forward strand.
TAAATAAGAATATATATCCTCCTTATGTATATTATAATTTAATATCTACTGTATTAGTTTAGATATAGATTATATTTACCTCTATATAGGAGAAAAAGGGGGAATTAGTAGAATTTCTTGACAAATATCAATATAACGTCTGAGTCGTAGGTCTAATTTTGACATTGATTAGCTCTATTTCAAAACTGATCGAGTGATTACTTATATTATGTGTGAACCTCATAAGGTAAACATATTTATTTACTTTACTATAAAGTTAAGCAGATAGCAAAATTTTTTTCTGTAACTAAGTACAAGATTCAACAATGTATGAAACTATAAGTGAATATAATAGTAATGAAACTGTGGAGAAAATTACATTACCTAAACATTATAATGATACGGATACTAAATTAAGTATAGAAGAGGCTATATTTAGACTTGAAAATCTTATGATTAAAGATACTATTAGTCCAAAAAAGTGTATTAAAGATAAGTTAATAAATACATCATCGCTTAGAGTAGTAAGTGAGCTGTTGATAAGTTTTGCAAACAATCAAATAATAAAAGAAGTTTCTGAGGAAATCATTACTAATATTACTAGATCTCAAGATATAGCCTCAATGACTAAGGTAGTTGGGATACTAGCTTTATCCCCATCAAATGTAAGCCATTTACCACCTACAGAATTAGATGGGGTAATAGGTTTGATGATTTTAACAAATGCACTCTCAAACATTGGAATAAGTGTTGTAATTATGACTGATTCTATTAATCAACCCATAATGAAGCAAATGTTTGAAGTTTATGATTGTAATTACAAAGATATTCATCAGGAAATTGGATACCCACCAGATGTATTTGAACTAGAACAAGGTAAAATATATATTGTAGGAGTTGTTCCATTACCAGGTATAACTGATGAATGGCAAAATTTTTTAGATAAATTATACAAGAAATTTCAGTTAATAATTACTCTTGGTAGGATTAAAAAAGATTTATCTACTGGTATTTATCGAAATACAAGAGGATTAAGAATGAATCATTATTGTGCGGATATTGATTCAATATTTTATAAAGCTAAAGAGGATTGTATTACAACTATTGCAATATCTGATTTTTCATATAAGCAATTAGGAAGTGATTTAAGTGATGATCATGAAATTAATAATGAAAATACATATATAAATAAAAATAATGAAGATCAGATAATATCTGATAATAGAGATAAAGAAAAAATATCTAAATATTTGGCTGATCATATTTTAGTTGGTCATACTGTTGATTGGGTATGTTATTTTTTGACTTCTTGTATAGGATTATTATATAAGAAACTAGAAATGTCACAAATGATTGATAATTTAAATAATAGTCAAGAATTAAAAACATTACCATTTGAGGATTTTTTACCTCAGGAAGAGACATTTCAAACTATTAATAATAAAATTTTTGAGTTAGAAATTTGGGATTCTAAATATGGAAGTACTTTAAAGAAAGGTTTTTCATCTGAGTGTGATTGGGAAGTTAGAATGAAAATTAGAAGAGTTGCTGCCCAAGTAGGATTACCAGTTTATTATGAAAATGCTTAAATAAGATATCAGCAACAAAATAAATAATCAAAATTTAGTTATTTTATTCAACTAGACTTAAAAGTCGGCATATTTTTCCATATAAGTATTTAGTAACAATATGTAGTATAGTATTTATCCATAAGTCATTAATAATTACATCACTATATAGATTTTTTTAAGATTACAGAATAAGAGAAAGGAACTAATGTAAGCTGTATACATACATTTTAGTAAGATATTATAAGAGGCAAATACATTGATGAATGTAAGATGAAATTATATATAAGTTAAAGGTTTAGGGAACTCTAATATTATTCTATTTTTAAATATATGATTTAGATCTTGCTAGATTAGACCTATAATTTAATTATGATATCCTGTTTTAAATAGCAATATATGAAATAATTTACTGTACAGGATACTAATAATAGATTAGATTATAATATAAATTTAAAGAAGAAATATAAATAATAGATGGCCATATAGAAATTGTAAATAATATGTACCAAGAATTAATTTTAAAGATGGACTATTATATAGAATAAATTTTTGAGATAAAAGATTATTTTATAAGAATAAAATGGAATTATTAAGTTTTCTTATTAGAAATCAGATACATATTTGGAAATAGTTGATATTTTAAGCATAGAGGATAAAGAATAAAGAATAATTAAAGAATTACAGATATAGAATTTGATAATATATATTAGGTAATTTTGATAAACTTAAATTTTAGATAGCTTATTTCTTTTTGATAACTTATATAAGAAATAATTCTGCTTTTTTATTCCGCCTAAGTATTCTAAGTTTGTATAGTTGAAGAGGGGAAGAATTACAATACAATAGAAATCAGAAAATTTGTAAATTACAATTTTTAAAGGAGATATATTTAATATTTGAAAAAATGCTTGAGATAATAATATGAATATAAATAATGAAAGTACAGAAGATATATCTTGGCTATACGACAAACAAGAACAGAAATATATAGCATCATCAAATTTGTTAATAAGAGATATTGAAATACCAAGTATATCATCTACTTCACGGGACATTATATCTTCAAATATTCAGTCTTTTAAAAGTAATTGTTTACCAGCTAAAATAATATGTGGGAAATCTATACCAATTACTTATAGAAAGGGATTAAATAATGTTAAAATTGCAAATAGCTCATCAAAAGCATACTCAAGATATGTAAGATCAATATTTGATAAAAAGAAATCAATAATTTTAAATAATAGAGATGGGAATAATAGATTATTAAATAGAGATGATATTAATTTGAGTATTGAAGATAGTAGTTCAAGTGGTGAAGATGATTGCAATATTTCTGTACAGTTATCAAATTCAAATTCTGAAATAATTTCATCAATTCAGATAACTCCATTAGAAACTCAGACAATATCTTCTTCTATAACTTCTTCACGCTATGAAACTCCTAGATTAATGACATCTTCTCCATATCTTAGTAACTTATATTTTATAAGTATATTTAAAGAAAATCCATCTACATACAAAATTATCTCAAAATTTAAAAGATGTAAGGAAATAAGTTCTACAAGCTTTATTTATAAGATACATAAATTACTTGGATATGGTTATCATGGAGTAGTATTTCTTGCTCAACAAAAACCAATATATAATAATAATTTATTTGAACATAATAATGATGTACAAAATAACTATAATACTTTTAATTCCATTGATAAAGATTGTTTTATATCTAATTCAGTCAAAAGTGACAATGAGTGTAAAATGAATAACGAAGTAGATTCATTTATAAAAAGTTGTAACAAACAAAAGTCTATATGGATTAGGGGTTACAATTGGATATTACCATTAATACAATATAATAAATCGACACTATCTATAGAGAGTAATGATAATGAGAATGTTTCAAATAATGAGAAAAATCTTGTAGCTATAAAAATAATAAATTTAGAACCTTTAATATTACAAGATAATAGAAATCTTCATACTAGTTTAATTGGAATGGATATATTAGAACAACTACATGAAGAGATAAGAGTTTTGATTTCTTGTGAAAATAATCAAAGTGTAGTTCGATATATTGAATCATTTCATATTAATCCCAATTATATTGGGGTAGTTACTGAATATATACCAGGTTATACACTAAGAGACATATATAAATCATATGGTGCTTTTCCAGAAAGTATAATTAGTTATGTATGTTATAAAATATTGAATGTACTATCTTATATGACTAGTTTTAATTTTAGATATAAAAAAGTTCATAAGGATATAAAGGCAGCAAATATAATGATTGACTGCAATACGGGAAATTTGAAATTGATTGATTTTGGGGTTTGTCAAATACTAGATACAGTTCTTGGTACACATCCAAATATCCGTGCTGGTACCCTTCAGTGGATGGCTCCTGAAATGATTAGTAATTGTAAATGTTTGAGTGAAATTTCTGGATTTGGAGGTTTGGAATATGATCCATCTATTGATATTTGGTCTTTGGGTGTAACTGCTCTTGAGCTAGCTATAGGATTTCCACCTGATATTTACAAATTTATTGCAAATTTATGTAATAATAATTTAGAAGAAAACTTGACAAGAAATCATAGTGAAAGATGTCATCTGACAAAGGGGTCATCAAATTATATTGAATATTCAGATAATTTGAGTAACAACTTTGAGGCTCATTTAAATAATGTCAATGACATACATCTCTGTTTAAAATATAATAATGAATATATTAATAATGATTTTTCTTTTATTAGAAGCTATTTTAAGGAAGTTGAAACAATACATAATAATGGCTACAAATTTTCAGATTCATTTATTGATTTCCTTAATTGTACAATATGTATTGACAAGAAGAAACGGTGGAGCTGTGATGAATTATTAAAACATTCATTTATTGTAAGTAAAAAGAAATACCAAGATATATACAAGAGTTTTCAAATAATTGAAAAGGAGCTTTATAGATATAATTTGAATAGAAGCAAATCTGCAAACTTAACATTAGAAAAGAATAATTCGAGTGATAAATTCAACAATGGTGTTAGTTATAAATATGAATTAGATAATAAATCATCAACTCATTTGGATCAAGCTACACAGGAGTTTACGGTGGATTCTAATATTGAGACTATTGATGATCTTCCTAATAGTTTTGTCTATAATAATGAAGAGTTAAAATTTGAATTATCAGATATAAGCGATTTGGAAAATTATAAAGATATAAATAGTGAGTAGATCAAGAAAAAAAGAGATCTTAAATAGATTTTAATGGATAAACATCCAAAATTCCCCAGTTCTACAAAATTCAAAATCACCATTATATTTTTATCTGAAGGAAGCATCTAAAATATCCCCCCTCAAAGTGAGAACCAAAAATTCTAATTTACTATAAGCAAATATATATATTTTTAGAAATAAATATTAATGAACTGGTAATATATTTAGTATTCACTGTGTAATTTGCTTATTTGCACTGCATTTAGTAATCTTGGAGCAAATCGTTCTAATGGCCTTTGCCACAAGAATTTATTACCACCCCCACCCTGTATTGTATTTTGTATTATAGATAATAGACAATTCTTACCAATTTTAACTGCAGATATTGGATATTCTTTACTTGACTTGGCATTATCTCCCCATGAAGGATTTGTAACCTCTAGAATTTGTTTTTCAAATAAGCTCTTCATATTTAGACGAGTATCCTCTAAAACATTTAAAATATCCATATCTTGTATGGATCCAATAAGTGTACCATTAGATTTAAATAAAGAATCTACCATATTGAAACTTAAACGGATTATTGGACGTAAAGGAACATGAGGAGATGACAAACCTGAAGATGCTGGAGATATTACTAAAGGGGAATTGTCCACTAAAGTATTTGGTGAACTATTACTTATATTTATAGCTCCTGTTAATATTGGTATATTCATCCTTAGTACACTACCTCCTTTAAAGCTGTTATTATTATCACTATCAATTTCAACAGTTAATAAGTTGAATACTTTATTTATATTCATAACTTCAAATATCATACACTCTACTTTCCATAGTAATATTAAACAAGCTTGGAACATACTGCGAATAAAAACTATTAGCATATGATTACAATTATCTTTATGTTTATCTCTCTCTTTGCTATATAATAAACCCAATCTATAGTTGAGTACTAATTTTATTATTTCTATATATCCACAATACATTCTATATTCTATACTTGATTCTTCATCTGCCTCCAGCTGTATTTCTAATTTTACAGGACATGTATATTTGATATCATTAGATTCAGTAACTATTTCCATTGATTCTCTCGTCGGAATATTAACTGAATAAATATTTTTATCAGATGAATAATTACATATTAATTTCAACTGATTATTAGTATTCTGATCTTGAGTTGGAGATCTTTTATGTTTATTTAACTCCTCATCATTAATATTCCATTCGATTGAAATTTTCGGTTTTACTGAATATTTGGAGTTATTAATCAAAGGTAAAATATTTGCTTGAAATCTATTTATTGTAAATTGATTCCATGTAAATCCTCCAAACTCCTCTTTTTGTTTTAGTGAGATTAATTTTTTTTCAAGTTTACTTTTTTTATTTTTCCAGTTAAATAGATCTAGATTTAAACTATTTGATAATTCCTCTTCTTTCATCAAAAGAATTTGTAAGTTTTTTTTTTTATTATTCATAGAATCTATGTACTTTTTGCTTCTATTAATCTCTTCTCTATAATTGTTTATATTATTTCTAACTATCTTAATTGCATTACAATAACTCTCATAAACATTCATTTCTGATATATGACATGATTCAAGTGTTAATAGTAATACAAAGGCATTTTTAATTTTGTTTTTATCATTTCCATACATCTGATATATATCATTGTATTGCTTAATTTTTCCTGCTAATTTCAAAATAACCTTTTGCTTGAGTGGCATAATAACTCTTTCCTTCCATTCTAACCAGGCTTTGTTTCCATACATATTACTTGCAAAATATCTTCTAATATTTTTTACTAACTCATCTTTAACTTTCTCATCATCTTTTGTTCCATATCTACTTTTATTAACTATCGTAGCCAGTTCTTTTGCCAATTTGCTATTACAAAATTCTTCAGTAAGTTTTAAATAATTTTGGTAGATTTCATTTGTATAAAAATCCAAAAGTGTACTTTTTTCAATTTCATCCCATATCTGGGAATTTATAGAATGAAGTTCATATTCAGTTAAAGATCTCGCAGTTATTCCTATATCAAATGTTTGTTCATTCTTACCACCTGACATGTCTTCAATACTTTTAATTAATAATTTGCACTTTTCAATTCTATCATTAGTATCTTTATTATTTTCATATTCAAAATCTAATATATTAAAATTTTCCGAATAATTTAAATTTAACAGAGATTGAAATTCATCCCATGTATAACCTTGAGGTATTGTATCATTTATAGTTACTAGTGTACCTGTATTAGGTGTTATTGAAAAATAAGCTGAATTATTTAAATCACTTCTATTTTCGGTTGTTTTGTAGCTAATCTTCTCGCTTGAATCTTCATATTTGATTTCAAAATCCCTACCTATATTCGGATCTTGTTGTGATATTTCTGGTTTTGTTTCTATATTTTCATCATCACTTAAAACTAAATTGTTGGAATTGCTTTCTAATACCAAATCTCCCTCTATTAAGCTATTATCCACAATTTTGCTATTCTCAGCTTCCAGAGTAATCTCTAAATTATCTACACTTTTTATATCTGAAGTAGATATGTATTCATTTGAATCCTCACTTTCTGCAACTATTCTAATTTCAGCATTGGGGTATATGCTAGAATCTTGCTCACTATACAAAATTCGATTCTCATCTATGACTTTGTCTTTTAAATCCAAACTTAACTTGTCAGCTGAAATTGACAAAGAGTTAGATAAATTTGGTATTTCATTCTTAAATGAAAATGAACAAGTAGATGAAGATTGAGTTTGTTTTTGCACATTTATTTCTCTTTTCTCTATTTCTATTTCATCTTGGTTATTATATTTATTTGTCAAATTTAGTGAATCATCTTTTGCTGACTCATCTTGATTCTCTTCCACTGAAAAATTAACATACGAAAGATTTTTCATTACTATAGATAAAAATGCTCCGGGTACATTTGGAGCTATAGAATCACGATACAAAATTTCACTTTTCGTAGAATTCCCTATAACTTGTAAATTATTATTTTCTCCTTCGCAATTAAATCGGTTTCGATCTGTATCATGACTTGACTTGTTATCTTCTGAAGAGTGATCATTACTACAACTATCTTTAGAGCTGAGAAAACTACTAACATTGTTACTAATATTATCCAAAATAGGAGTTTCAATTTTATTTACATCACTTTTAACAGATATAGATTTTCCTGAGCCATTACCACTAGAATCTCCACCATTACCCCTCCCAGATAAATTTGCATTTAAAGCATACTCTGAAATACTACTACTATTAGGATCATTACTTTTCAAATGATCAGTATTTGTATTTGCACAAGATGTTGTATGACTAATATCATCAGTTCTAATTAATTCTTCTAATGATGGAAAATTATATAATTGTCCACTGTTTATTTCATCCAAATCACTCAATAAGCTCATCCTCTCACAAGAATTGCTCAAAGTACTATTTGGCATATTTGAGTCAATAATAACACTTTTGACTTTAAATTGAACCTTTTTCTGAGATTTTGGAGTTTTTGATATAGCTAATGTTGCTGTATTTGAGTTATCTAGATCGTGCTGCTTTAGGATACTTTTTCTATGATCCTTGATTCTTGTTGAAGAAATCCTTTCACTCTCGAATGCTACACTCGTTCCATTCAATTCTTCTGCCTGTTTGGGGTTGGGATCCTTTTTGCTTCTCACTGGGGTTTTATAAATATATCCTTGAGTTGATGAAGCTTCAATTGTTTCATGTACTGAAGTTGAATGATTAACCTTGTGATCATTTTGTTCTCTTTTTAGTATATCTTCACTATCTCTAATATCTGCTGGCATAAATTCACTAGAATTCTTGATCTTATTACTAATTTGTATTGGTCTTCTACGTCTTGAGTTTGTATTTGATGTATTTATCTTTCTATTACTACTATTGCCACTTCCATCACAAACTGTTTCCTCTTCCTCAAGTATGATCCCAAGATCTAGAGGAGGCAGTATACTCTTTTTCTTTCCCAAATTTAAACGTTTTCTTTCTGTTGAGGTCTCTTTTAAAGATAAACTTTTTTGCATTGCATCATTAACTGATAATTGGCTATCCCCTTTACTGTCCGAATTACCTATTGAGACCCTTGACCGAGATCTTAGGGAGTATGGAGTACCTCCAGGAGTCCCTATTGTAGGTGTTAATGATGTGGAGTTCCTATTTCTTTTCTTTGTAGCCGAGTTATCAAACTGGTACAAAGCTTTCTTTCTATTTAGTGGACTTTTGCTATATGAAGAAGATTCAGCATATTCAGACTTCGAAATTAATTTAGGGGTATCCAGATCGGCCACATTTTCTAGTTCCATAATTTCTTATCTTATTTTGTGAACTCAGTTATTTGAAATGTACCTGCTTACCCGAACATATCTTTACCCCACGCATGCAATCTAAAACACACCGCCAAAACATAGGCACTGCCCACTTGTAGTTTTATGCAAGAAATAAGAAATTTATGTGGCAGGGAAATGATTTATTTAGTTATTTATGGTTAAAATTAACTTGTGGTATATAGCTATTTAATTTTCTACAAAGAAATTATTTGTGATCCCTATTGCAGAAGTTTAATTACAATCTATAAAATTAAATATTCAGTATCCTTAGATATTTTAATATATTAGAGCTATTCAAGGATACTTTATAGCATACTAAGTTGCATAAGCCATTACTATAAAATTATTCACTTTCATCCTCATCAGGAATTTCTGCCGCTAATAAGGCCATCATTGCAGCTGCAGCATCTCTTCTATTTCTTCTTCTGTTGTTATTTGAATTTGGGGATAATGTTGATGTAGTACTATTATTATCACTAGTAGACATATTTCTTCTCTTTCTGCTTGTTTTCAAGGGTTCTTGATATATTGCATTATCATCAAGATTGCTACTTATAGTAGTATTATTAGTTTTCGTTGATCTATTTGCATTGCCTGATGACTTCCCACTTCTAATAGAATTTCTTGATGTACTTCTTGTGTTCTTTATGACAGACCTTGGATCAAATGACTCGTCCTTAGGATCATCTTCACTGGGTGTATCGATTACATCATCTAGACGTTTTGACTTCTTCTGATTTCCCTTTCCTTTTTTACCTCTACCACTACCCCTTGGTACATCATCATTTTCTATAAGATCATCCAAAATATATGGTTCAAGGCCAAAATCTCTTGCTCTTGTACTTCTTCTAGGTTTCTTCCTAGTTCTCAAATCAGTATCATCTTGAGTATCATCATCAATATTCTCTGTATTTGGCTGTAATGTGCGCACTATATCTTGTACTTTTGCTAATAAATCTTCTGCTTTTTGTCTTTGTAATTCACTAAACTCCCTCATATTTGTTACTTGAACTAGTGCTTCAATTAGTGGATCCAAACTATCAAGTGCTGCTGCACCATCAACTGAATCCTCAAGATCCTGCAAAAACTTGTCCCTGCTTTCTCCATCCCTAATAGCACTACCGCTTTGTAACTGTACTAAGAATGATGATACACTACTATCGCCTAATACTTTCTTCCAGAAGTCAGGATCATTAACATCTAGATCAGGTAGTGTATTATCACTTCTAAAACTAGTTTTACTAAATGACGAATTTTTCCCACTTAATTGATAGCGCACTAAACGAGCATTTTTGCTCAATATTTCGTCAATATCACTTTCTTGGAATTGTCTAGAAGCTTCGCTACCTTCTAATAAGTAATATGCACCATGTTTTAACAAATCCTCAATTTCCTGTTTAGTTGGCTCTCCACTAGTACCTACACCACCCTCTTCTCTAAAAGCTCCCTTATGAAATACTGCAGTATTTAGGCCTAGTTTACGACTTGCTCTCTCAAACATCTCCGCCTCATATGTTCTTGCTGTGATTAAACGATATACTTTAACATCTCTTGTCTGTCCTATACGATGTGCACGGGCACACGCTTGTACATCATTTTGTGGATTCCAATCAGAATCAAATATAATAACAGTATCAGCTGATGTCAAGTTTATACCTAGACCACCAGCACGAGTTGACAATAAAAATATGAATTTATCTGATTCATCAGCATTAAATCTTGTAATAGCAGCTGAGCGATCAGAGCCTCTTATACTTCCGTCCAATCTCTCATAGCCCCATTTGTGATGTTCCACTAATTCTTCAAGTAGTGTCAGTGTTTGAATAAATTGGCTAAATACTAATACTTTATGTCCTTCTGCCTTCAATTTAGGTAGTAATTTCTCCATTAATACCATCTTACCACTCAATTCCACCATTTTCCTATAACGTTCCTCAGAGGTACGACATAATGCTACTTCACGTTCTTCAACACCAACAACTTGAAAGGGATGGTTGCAACACTTCCTTAATTCAACTTCTACATTCATTAATGATGGTATATTTCCAACACCCACTTTCTTACCACCAACAGTCACATTCTTACATAGGAATGCCCTATTCCTTTCAAAAATTGCTCTATAGTATGCCTTTTGTGCCGTAGTTAGTTCAACATCAATGATGGTTTCTTCCAAAGGTGGGATTTCCTTCATTACATCCTCTTTTACACGACGTAGTAAATGGGGCCGTAGTAGTTCATGTAGTGCTGATACTTGAGCACTACTTTGTAGGTCACCAAATTCCTGTGTAAATGTCTCTATACTTGCAAACTTTATAGGCTCTATATAATTTAATAATGGCCACAATTCCTCAGTATTATTCTGTACCGGGGTACCTGACAGTAATAATATATGACGGCATGCAATACTCTTAAATACTTGTAGTGTTTTAGCTCCCCTATTTTTCAGACGATGTGCCTCATCAATAACTACAAATTGCCATGGCATTGTACATAGGATATCAGCATCAGCTAACAATATTTCATAAGAAGTTAATAATATATGGAATTTATAATGCTGTGTATGTACTAATCTAGGTTCATTCAGATAACTATGGCCATAACTACTTCTTATACTATTATAATTGTTACGTCCTCTTCCACGCATATCAAACTGTAAACATTGATGATACCATTCGTAATGCCTTAGTAAATCACGTCCATTTCTACCACCCTCATCATAATATGAAACTACATTCAAATCAGTCCAATCCTCAAAGGTTCTCTTCCAATGATCTAGTGTTGACAATGGAGCAACTATCAAAAATGGACCCCTATATTTCTCTTTATAAACTAAATGCCAAATAAATGACATTGTTTGCATTGTTTTGCCCAGGCCCATTTCATCAGCTAATATTCCATTACGTCCCTCTGACCATAATTGCAATAACCAATTTAGTCCAGCTAACTGATAGTCAAAAAGCTGATAACCACTTTTAAATATTGGAGATACTGGGTAATGTCTAGAAACTCCCGGAGGTGGAGGTGGTGGACGTTTCTGACGGCTGAACAACTCAGCTATATCATTATTAGCACACAGACTGGCCAGTCCCATCTTTATTTCAGGTTGTGTTGAAGCTCTGTTCTCCGCTATATCTACTGTAATAGGATCTGATATTTTCTCTCCATCTTGTAATTGAGGAGAATTAGAAATCTTATCATTACTTTCTGTGACTACTTCATTAATAGCATCTATCTTCGCCAATAATTCATCACTAACTTTCTCCAAACCATCACAATAATTCGAAATATCAGTTTGACTTTTAAAATATATATCTTCATCTTCACAACTAAATATGTACAAATCAATATCTAATTTACTCGTCAATTCATAGCTAGAATATATATACATTTCTTTATCTTCAGAGCTATATTTTCCTACCGTGGATTTATTTCCGACTAAACCATCACACATAGATATATCTTTATTTTCCCTATTACTTTGGCCATTGCTGGAGTTTGCAAAGAAAATATCAGTTTCATTGATTACATCACTTGGTTGTGCACTAGGTTGTATTAATGGCTTTTTTATATAAGTAGAGTCGCCAATTATTGAAACAGGTGCAGAACAAGATCTCTCTGTCTTATCCTTACTACCTATATTAATATTGGGGACTTCAACACCACCATCTGTCTTACTCTGACTATTTGTCATATATCCTGCTAAATCATTATTAGAATCACTTTTAATTAATAGCTCGTTTGACTTAGTTTGTATATTTGAATGCTGAACCTCAACTTGTTTGTTCAAGTTCTCAGCTAAAACATGTACTCCAGTCACCTCATTTTTTATAACTTGGTTTCCTTCAGTAAACTTATTCTCACTAGTCTCATTAGTTATTACTCCACTTTCCTTTTCACTAAATGTAGTTTCAATATCAGCCTTCTTCTCTACTTTACTATTTACATCAGATGCTTTATTTTGTTTCATCTGCATTAACCATTGAACTTGTGCTTGTCTAATAAAATTTTGTAAAGCAACATTTCCTTCCCCCTTAGCACCATTATTATTAACTCCTTGTAATAACTTACTAACAAGACCAGCCACAGCAGGATTGTTCATCGCTGTACTTAAGGCATTTGCTGCATTTGGGTTATTTGCTGTTATCATTTGCAACAGCTTCTGTGCAGCCATTATAGTATTTGGATTTAGTGATCCATCGTTTCTATTATTTGAATTATCGTTAGAATTGGTAGTACAACTATCAGGAATATTAGTCCCTGAAATATTTTGATGTTGATGTTGTTGTTGATGTTGTTGATATTGTTGTTGATAATGTTGTTGATATTGTTGTTGATATTGTTGTTG
>NW_027122825.1:0-270 GCF_001865355.1 Cryptosporidium andersoni
TATATATACCAAAAAATGGATGAGATGTGTCATTGGGCTCTGTAGTGTAATGGTTATCACCCCGGATTCTGATTCCTGTGATCTGGGTTCGATTCCCAGCAGGGCCTTCTTTCATGGTAATATAATACAAAGGGTATTGTTGTCCCTCTTATGTAATTTACATTGTACCTATTTCGCGGTACAATCCCGAGATATTTAGAAATAGGAGAGGGGGAAGGGAGGAGGAGAAGGACATAAGCTTTAAAGAAAAAAAGTTGATCATGTCATCTT
>NW_027122825.1:347-678 GCF_001865355.1 Cryptosporidium andersoni
CTTAATTATTAAAACAAAAAGATATAATATTGTCATTCCTAATTGTATATGGCGCAATAATTCCCCAAAATTATTGTCTATTATTGGATACTGTTTAAATATTGAGGAATAAGAATTAATACAAACCTTTTTTTTTCAAGAATTGAAGATTTAATAAATAAAATTTACTATTTATTTTAAAACTAGGGAACCTTATTTTGAGATGATAGTTATGTACAAGGTTTCTTAAATAAATAGGAAATAATTTAAACTGACATATATGCATGGATAATATATATTACAATTATATTGTTTATGAAGTTATCTTACTTTAAAATGGCTGAAAGTAATA